>NC_139844.1:15293062-15343062 GCF_963691815.1 Echiichthys vipera | reverse complement strand
ACACACACACACACACACACACACACACACACACACACACACACACACACACACACACACACACACACACACACACACACACACACACACACACACACACACTAAGCAGCCTATATGGGTCTATATGGAAACCTGTTACCACCGCCATTTTGGTCCAGATCAGACTCGCGTGCTATCAACAATGTCATCAAGAAAGGAGAACACGCGCTTTTTATTCAGAAAACACTTAATCCCCCGTGCGAGCCTCGAGGCCTGGTCCAAGCAGAACCCTGATTAAAATAAAGTGGGAGAAAGGGATCGTGTTGTAGTTCTTTCTTAACCAGCTCCTGCTCTGTTTCTTTTCTTCTGCGCCGAAGCTAAAGTGATTATAAAATCAATATACAAAACGCAGAGGTCTTGCATGAATTAGCTTAGTGACGGGAGAAAGGTGTGGCAGCTGCTTTTGTTCGGCATGAAAATCTCTTTAACGCGCTCAAAGATGCGACCGGGCTGCACGAGACCATAGGCGCATCTGTTCCCCGTTCATACATCCGCCTCGTGCAGAGCTCAGGTTCACGAGCCGTCCCTTTCTTTTTCTCAATAAAAGGGTCAAACCTGTGCTCTTTTCAAGTGCAAGCAGCTTAAGATAAATATAGTATTTTGCTCTCACAATGATCGACTGCGAGCCCGGAGGTTTGAAAAATAAAATAAAATAAAAGGAAATAAGGCAGCATGACTTATTTACGCTATTAATTTAAGGCTGATGTAATTTAACAACACATAAAATAAACTGCATATTTGAATCATCACCGAATCAACATTATTAAAACCCATGTAGAAATTGTACTAAAAATTATTTTGGCCGAATAATAATAATAATAATAATAATAATCATAATAATAATAATAAATCATGCAGGTATAATTATAATTCCCTAAATTTGCTGCAATATTTAGGACACTAAATTGTTATTTTAATGTATTTAATACACATCCTCCTCAGCTTATACTGCCACACCCTTTAAATAAAGTAAATGAAATAAATTCAAAGAAAACTGAATTATAATACAGAAAAAAAGGAAATACATTACATATTATTTAATATGTTATTAATACATATTTATATATGTAGCTGATATTATTATCGATACCATTTGAACATAGTGTAAACATTAAGAAACACAGCTTAATGACTTCTATCAAATATCGATAAAAGCGACTCTTCATCGAGCTGAACTCGAGTGGAGTTGGTAAATAGTTAACGTGACTGAAATTATGTGTCGCTGTGTGTTAAATTGGGTTTAACTAGAGACGTGTTTTTAAGCAGCTCAGATGTCGCTGCATAAGTAACAAAGTTGATTGACGTTAAGTCGGTAATTGGATAAACTACGGTGCTTTATGGTGCTCGAGCTGGGCATTGTGCCCTGAACCCCGATCCGTTAATCCGCCCTTTACCGGAGAATAGAGCAACCAGCGGCTTTTCTTTGCCTCAACAGACAGCCGGACACACACACACACACACACACACACACACGCACACACACACACACACACACACACACACACACACACACACACACACACACACACACACACACACACACACACACACACAGAACCGTGCGAATCTGTTTTCATCTCGACCATTTCTTTACATAGAAAGAATTATGTAAAATATGGGTCACGTGTGTTTCTGGAAAAAATAAAGGGCGGATTTCACAATAGGATTGTATAGACTGCCAGTCAATTAACCTTTAGAAACAGAGGCCTGCCTTTCAGAGAGGCTCGGCGCCGGGTGGACTTGACATTTACTTAGCCTGTTGTACGGTCACGTTTGGTTTGGCAACAAAATTATCTCAAGATGATATCCAATACTATTTACTCCAAAGTAGTACAGAGTCACTGGCTGGGGGGAGACACTTACAGGCCAAATGTGTTACAGCCCTGTCAGAGTTATAGACAGCAGACAGATGAAGCAGACATGCAGTCAGACAGACATCTGGCGCTGTCTTTCTGTTCAATATTTTTGAAATTGCTGTGTTACAATAGGGGGGAGGAGGAGGGGTTCAATAGTAGGCCAGTGGGGCAGGGATACCGGGTCTTGTGGCCGCCATAAGGGTCTGCATTATCATATTATGGAGCAGTGTAAAGAAAGCAGAAAGGAGAAGCCAAAGGAAAAAGAAAAAGGGTGCAATGAGGGGTTGGATGTTCTAGGCCTGGAGGTGATATAGACTGGGGGGAGAGTGATGGAGGCCGCCGGTACCTGCAAGTCATCTGACCCGGATGAAGAGAGACCCAGGCCGGCGGCGGGCAGCAGCCTCTGGTCCGCATGGTGCATGCCGACGCCGTAGGCCTGGGAGCCGTGTGACGTCATCAGCGACAGGTCATGGCGCCGGTAAGCGTCGAGGCAGCCCAGCTCGCGCCGCTGCTGCTCGTCCAGGCAGGAGGACTTGAGGGCCGAGCGCGCATTGTGCAGGTTGATGAAGTCTGCGGGCTCTCCGTGGTGGATCTGCTGGTAGTACTGGCCCGAGTGCAGCGAGTTCAGCCCGTAGGCCTCCGGGGCCACGGCCGGGTGGGAGTGCTGGAACTCGTAGTGGAAGGACTGGTGGTGGAGGGGCGTGTACTGGTGGTTGGCGGAGAAATAGGGCGAGGCGAACTCCGTCCCCGCCGGCGCCGGGTAGGTGAGCGGGGAGGAGGAGGAGTAGGCGACCGAGGAGTTGGCCACGGACTCCAGGCAACCGAGCTGCATGAGCCGGTAGCTGTTTGATCCGTCGTGACGTATCTACAAGATAATAAAGAGACGGGGAGATATATGAGCCGTGTCATTTAGCATCAGCCGGTGTCTCCTCTCTCTGCCTCCCAAACACACTCAAAAACACAACTCACACACTCAAAGGTTTTTTTTTTCTTCTCCACTTTAAACCACCTGAAGGAGATGTCATTTCCACACGCCCGGGAGGGGAACGCACGGCAACAGGAGCCATCGGTATTTTTTTCCCCCTCCCTTTGGCATGCCTGTCACTCTGCTTGCAGCGTTTTTAAAAGGCGTGCTGTTATATATTATTATTATTACCGAGCTGCTGGCAAATTTACTGTCCCAGCTCTCTCGCTCATTCTGGATGGGAGGTAAGCGGAGTGAGACACAGCCGAGTGTTCCGCCCTAAAATGTTCTAATCACACTGTTACCGGCTCACACACACTAGCCTCACTTGCTTCCACACACTAATAAAAAGAGCCCAGTTTTAACCGGCAGTTGCAGTGAGATGCTCGACTCTTTTCTCCCTCCATGCATGTTCTTTTTTCTATCCCTGCGATACAGCAGCTATACTCCAGTTAGAGACTTCTTGTGAGCATACGCTGTCTCGAAATGCCTCCGTAACTGAGTTTAAACCAAACCCATATTTATTCTGAAGCCTTCTATAATTCCATAAATTAAAGTAAATAAATCAGCCTTACCTCTGCGTCGTGGACAAGTCCGGGGAAGGTCGCTGACATTGTGCTTTGTCCAAAGTAACCCGTGTTTTTTTTTTCCTCCGCTCTGTGGCACCGATCGAATAATAATAATAATAATAATAAAAATGCGTTAAAATCCTCAGAAAAGCAGAGAAATGGAAAAGTCCCCCCTCGCGCGCTCTCGGTGTAACGGCAGAAAAGCTGGCGGAACGCGAGCGTCTCCCCTCTGCACGGACGGGGCTGGCTCACGGATTTTGTACTTGCAGGGTATTTCTCGGCTGATGTCGTAGGTCCCTTGGTAATATAGAAGTTTTGAAAATTAAGCATCAGCACTGAGGAATGGGAGGACAATAGACGGAGCGGAGCATCCCAGGAGACACGGAATAAATATTGTATCTTCGCCTTAATAAGGAACCAAGTGCTTCTTTCAACATTTTCTACGCTTTTTGTGGACATTTTCCTTTTTGACCCGTTTGTCTTTTCACAAGCTCTTCTTCTCGCTTTCGTCGTGTTGCATTTTTTATTGTATTTACATCGGCTATGTCGTTTCTTTTTGGTTTTGTTTTTACAAATAAATGTGCGGATTTTCAACGGAAATGTAAGTTTGCTTTGAACTATTATAACGCTAATTTCGACAATTATAAACGGAATCAAAGTGGATTTTCGTTTGTTTTCTGGAATAATCTTGGGATGAACCCAGTTAGCCCCGACGAGGAATTTCATTCGGAAACGGGAGGTTTTCGATGCTCTCTTTCTTTTTTTCCCTATTCTACTGTTTTTAAGGTATTTTTTTAAATAGCCTATGGTTTCTACGGAATGAAACATTCTCATATGTACGGATCTATTCGATGTAACCGCCACAGAATCGATAAGATGTTATTCTTTAGTGAGTTGATTAATTAAAACAGCTTTGATTAAAATACGTTGAAGTTATTATAACTATGATTAAAACTGTATTTGAACGTGCACATGTGCTTAATTAATTAAATAATGCTGCTCATTTTTTTCTTTTTGTAGTTTTTTTTTTACTCGTGCATGAAAACTAAAGCTTTTGATTATTATTTTTTTCTTTTTATGGGGGTGAGGGGGTGGCAGTGTTTCCTTTGGGAAGAACCAACAGAAGCACGAGACCTTTTCTGTTTTCAAATCAGCATTAAGTGTATATGTGACCAGAGGATTGTGTGTGTGTTTGAATAGATGATGGCGAGTTGTTATTATTATTATTACGATTATAATTATTATTATTATTTTTGTATTTTTTAAAATATTTTTTTACAATATGAGTATGGATGCTATTTTTTCGGTCAGTCGGTCAGCCTCGTGACCTCTCTCTCTTTTGCTTTCTCTCGCTCACTCACTCTCTCACTCTTTTTCTCTCTCTCTCTTTTCTGTCTTTCTCCTCGTGCTGTAACTCACCTGAGCACGCGCCCTCGGGGTGGTCCTGCCCAGCTGAACTGAGCCGTTGTGTTGTAGAAGAAGATGACAGAGGATGATTTTCAATATTTATTTGCTTATTTGCATTTGCTTTGGGATGAATTAAATAATACAGCAATTGAAACACCTTCTTCAACAAAAAACGGGTTAATTATTGTGTTGACGTTTTATAGGATAATAGCAAAGCATCAAATGGCAACAGAGGTGGGTGTACAGAGCCACACAGTGAGTTTCTATTAGCCTATGTTGAATGAATAGCACGCAGCCTATTGCTGCCTTGCCCTTAGGCCACCCGGGAAGCAACAGAGATACAAAACGTAAAAGCAGAAGAAGCCCAAAGCTTGTGGCCACAGCCTGAAGAGGAGCAAAGGGAAATAAAGGAGAGGGGAGGAGAGGAAACTGAAGGAGTCTGTTAGATTTCCTGCCATTCAAAACAAACCAGCCAGCACACACAGAAAAAGAGAGAGAGAGGGGGAGGGGGGAGGGGGGGGGGGCAGAGATAAGCCCTAATCAGTCTTGTTTTGGATGTTTTTTTCTTCTGCTCTGCTGTAATTGTAACCAAAGCGACTCCCTGATATTGTTAAAGTGCAGACTGTGACCGTGCTGACGCCGGGACGCCGATTGACTCT
Organism: Echiichthys vipera; assembly: GCF_963691815.1. Lineage (NCBI taxonomy): Eukaryota > Metazoa > Chordata > Actinopteri > Perciformes > Trachinidae > Echiichthys > Echiichthys vipera. Next base: position 15,337,568 of record NC_139844.1, on the reverse strand, counting down.
TTAATTAAGCAACTATTTACCCTCCCATCTGTTACTGCATGCGTCTCTCTCTCTGTCCTATAATCGGTTTCAATATTAATAACAGAAATAATATGCCAATACCACTTGTAAATAAGCCATTTGATGTTTTTTATATAAAAATATATAACAGAAAGAGACTGGCTACACATTTGTGCTCTTTTCATAGTATCGTTATTGATTTTTCCTCATGGTGCCATTTCCCCAACTGGAAATATGTTTTCCACCTCATCACTGGTCACAAACAGTATATAAGCCTTAAAAGATCTCTTTTTTTCTTCTGGATCTAGACTGGATCTAGACTATTTAGCTGCAGCCACATCAAAACAAAAAAGTCCTCATATCAAACACAAACGACCCAGGCGTAGACACAAGCGGTGCAGGGGCTCGTCTTAAATAGCCTCCTTTAAAAAGTTCTCAAGGCCTTTTATATTTTAATTAACCGTTACCGATTGTTTTGCCCCGGGGCTCGACGTGAAACCTCTGCACAACGAGACCGGTGAAGGCCGGTTGTCGCACGCCAGGTATTAAAAAACGAAAGAGAGAGAGAGGGGGGAGGGGGGGGGGGGGAGAGGAGGAGGGATGAATGGGAAGGCCACCGGGCAAAGAGAGATGGAGAGAGCAAGAGAGAGGGAGAGAGCTTTGGTGTCAATTAAGATACCTCAAGTAATTCTAAATGTGATCATATGATCTGGATACTGTGACATTTGTCTTATTTTGTTAAGAAATGCTAAGAAACTCACAAAAAGGATGTTTTGAGGGGAAAGACTTGAGCTGAAATGACACCAGGAGGGGTGGGTTTGGTTTTTCAACACTAGGCAGCAAATCATGCTGACACGGGCCTTCAGTGGAAATAGTAAGAGTTTAGCCTGTTTCCTCTCCCATTATTATCAAGGTTGGATCAAAAGATTGGAATTGACCTGCGAGTGTAGTTCTGCAGCTCTGAAAGGCAGAGACAGACTCAAACAAACATGTGGAACCTGGTAGTCCAATTTGATTTTTTTTTTTTTTAAGCAATTCAAGTCAATTTTACTACAACCAGATGTCCACACTCCATTGGCCGGTCACTGCAGCTCACGGGAGTCACATTTATGTTCAGGAGGCTTTGGTAGTGCTTTAAGCTTGAGACGGATATATATGTATGCAGGCAGTGCAGCCATCGTCGCCGCCAACCCGAGGCACCAGTTGCACGGTAGACGGTCCTAATAGGGCTTAATGCCGACGAGTGGCCCGGCTCTTACCGGGGGCTGGGAGCGCCGCACCAGATGCGCACTGATCTCCGGGCAGGAGCCAGTCCATCTGCCGCCTGACGAGGCAGGGAAAGGCCCCGAAACCCCGCACAGTACAGCCCAGAGGCGAGAATTTAGATCAGCCCCAAGGTTTCTGGATGGGACCGCTGCTCCCGCAGAAAGCAGAGGGCCCTGATGCCATATCTCTGGAGCAAGTGTCAGAAAATAAGACAGCATGGAAAGGCAGGAGATTAAGATTTTGAGCTCATCTGGGCACATGTCTTATGTGGCATTTGCGCACTTTTGATAGGCTACCCGGTGTAGCAAATGTGACCTTTTTATTATTGTAATTCAAGAAAGACAGACAAGACAAGTCTAAAGAATCATGTCAGGGGGAATTAAAAATATGATTTTTCTAAAAACAAAATGAACTGATCATTAGTTTGTCACGTTTGATGGCGCGTTATATTAAATAAAGGCAGCTCAGGGTTTAGTCTTAGAGAAATAATGTCAAATCATCAACATCCACCACCTAAAGTAGGCTTCAAAGTTCATACAGTAAAATAAACAAACATTATCCCTGTGTTACTGAGCGGGATGTCACCCTCTCTTGGATTTACTATCAGCCCTTATTGGTTTAAATGTTTTATTAGCGGACCACCGCTTATTTATAACAGATCCCTATAGCCTGCAGTCATCTAGCCCGGTGCTACTGAGAAATCCCCCCGATAGGCTTTAAGGCTTTTTTTAAAAAGAAGTATATTGTGTCAGATTGTAACACTTTTATAGGAAGTGGTGATGCGTTTAGTTTGTGTAGGGACCCATGCTGAGTTATAATGAGAATGTTTTGCATGCCTCATATACTGTAAACAGGCGATATAGTGTGCATTCTTAATGTTTCATTAATCATCTGTAGTCGGTTAGTTTAGGAGAAAAGCATAACTGCAAAATCACAATACTGTCTGCTTTCAGTCTGTGTGCACATGTGGTGGCCTTGTTTACGAGTCTGTTCAGGTTTTAATCAGCCCCGGTCAGACACCGGCCTCATATGGCCACGAGCGTCCGTTAACTCGGTCCTGCACCCTATCTGTGTTTGTGTGTGTGTGTGTGTGTGTGTAGTCCTGCACCTTTCCAGCCAAAATAAAGAGTGGCATAATGAAGAGCAACCATAACAAACGGCCCAGAAGATGTTTGTCCTCCATCAACAGCAAAAGCAATTAAGAAAATGGTGTCTGACCTACATAAAGGATGCGCCTCGGAAGGGAAGCACAGGTTAATATGCTAATATGGATCTGCTAATTGTGGGGATTTACTTGTCGGTTTGCGGGGAGGGGAGGGGCGGGGGGCGTCACTGTCTTGTTTAAGCCTTCAAGATTTGCAGCAAATTAATTTCTCCCCATGCAGTGCGTGAGGTGAGGAGAGCTGAGGAGGCAGGAAACAGGTGGTCGCTGTTAAATGGACAGTCAGGGAGAAACAGACCATGTATGTAGATATAGATAATCCAGACTGACCAAAAAAACACATGCAATCTGGATTATATTCTCCTATTATTCTATTTCCTGACATTTATTTCCCTCTTAGGGATTAAAACAACTATATAAAATACTGTATGCCCTGTCAAGTGCACACATCATATTAATTATAATCGCCCCGGGGTGACATCTCACCCCAAACACACACACACACACACACACACACACACACACACACACACACACACACACACACACACACACACACACACACACACACACACACACACACACACACACACACACACACAGACAGACAGACAGAGCCGCGGGACGTTTAGCCTAATCTAGGACCCTCCATATCTCCAGGAAGCAATACATTTAAGGGAAAGAATAATGCAGGAATAACGTGCTCAGGCTATACCTGTCACAAGGGGCAGCCACCGGGTATCATTTCCGGTTTGTGTTGTCAATTAGCGTGTTTAATTGTTGTTCTTTTGTTGCTGTAATTACTCCTGAAGTCAATTGAGAGGTTCAGTTCAGGGCAGACACGTGTCAGCTGCTGCGAAAACACTAAAAGAAAAGGCCAATCTGCTGCCAACGGACAGTCACTCACCAGCATATTGGACATATATAATCCTCCACACTACATGGCAATAATAATTATGAACAGCCAAGCAAACAAAGTTTTTTTTAGGGTATGTTATTGTGAAATTTAAAACAAAACCTTTTTGATACACCTTCCTTTTTATTTAAAAAAAAACCCTATAAGCGAAGTTGATGTCAGTTAAAGCGTCGTTTGCTGGTTTCCTTCTCTATCCAAATAATCAATTAATGTTCTTCTACTGCGAATGATTAACAATATTTCAAAAGAGACGATTAAAGACATCACTCGGTCATAACCGATGCTTTAAAATTGATCTCGAAAACTTAACTTCAGCAGCTGTTGGATCAGTAAGCCGTGTGTGTGTGCGTCGATCGATGTTCATTATCTTCTCTTTTCAAGAGTTTCTGAAGTGCTCCTGTAGATCACACGGAAGCTAAAGGTCTTTTGACTATTTCCCATCAGTTTATTAGTAATGCGGGAGGATAGAGCAACATGTACTTTCATATTTTCATCATTTCTTTTTCCTCGTCCTCTTCCTCACTGTTTTTTTCTCTCTCTCTCTTCAATGCACGTAGCAGCTATACATGAAATGCAATAGGCATTCAAGAAGTGTTTAATAACTTATTCATTAATCAATTATCTCCCTGTTTGTTCAGATATATGATGTGTCTCATTGGTGGGATTTTAATATATGATGTAAATACATGTTAAAAAACAGAATAATGGTAAGTGCATGTGTGATTACTTCACATATATGGCTCCTGGCTTGAGTTCAATGAAAAGAGTCAAGCGGGTCTTTGACCTTTTAAACTTTATTCTCACTGCAGCCAGTTTCAATTGATGTCAAACTTTGAAAGGCTGACATTAATGTACAGTGTAAACATAATACAGATGCTGGAAACATCACCAGCTGGTTGTATTTGGTTGTGATTGTTGTTGTTGCGGATCCAATATTTTTTCTAATGTGATTTTCAGTGGAGAGTCTCTGAATATGACTCCCATGATTGGCTGGCTGTTAGGCCACTGTAAATGGGTGAATATTGGTTAGATACCAAATGCCACATCAACACATCTGAGTAGTGTTCGCAACTCATCCTTCGACTCTGCTGAATAAAGAACTTTGCTGAGGGATCATGTAGCTTTTTTGACTAGCAAACCCCTTAAAAGAATGAGATGTTTGCTCACTTATTGCACATATCCATGTCTGGATGGATTACTGAACGAGCCTATGGGGCACAGGTCAGGGGACCTAACTCATAAAATGTAGCTGAAGAAACCCCACAAAATGATCCCAAAGAGATACTAAATGACCACAACACAAAGCAACCAAAAGTGACCACAAAGAGACAAGAAATAACTATAGCGATGCAAAAAAACGGCTGCAAAGAGTTGCTACATGACTGAAAAAAGACACAAAACGACCACATAGAGACGAAAAATGACAAAAAAGACATGCAAAATTATTAAAAATAGATGTAAAATGACCACAAAGAAACCTCAAATGTTGCAAAATTACTATAAGTAGATGCAAAAACAATTACGAAGACTTACAAAACAACTAAAATTGGACGTAAAAGCAGCACAAAGAGAAACAAAATGACCACATAGAAAACCGTCTGAAAATAAGTGCACAATGATTACAAAGGGACCCCAAATTACTAGAAAACTGGTAAAAGTGTCTGTGCCTAGGGGCCCATTGTCTCATCACCGATCCACGATAGTGACCAGATAAATGTTTGATTTGATTAATCTTTAAGAGGCCTGAACAGGTCAAGTGATATATTAACCAGTGAATACTAAGATGAAGAAGAAAGCATGAGAAACATATTTGTATGTTGTATGTTAGTTGTTTGTTTTTTCTGCTTCCTTTTCCTCTTAATCATCTTCCAGCTGCTCACATTTATCTTGATCTTTAGATATTAAAATTATTGAAGACAGGCTGGCCATTAATTCACTTAAATCTTATCGATCTCATTAAACCAAAAAAAAAGTGTGCCCTGGCAAACAGCAACAAAGGAAAATGAGAGGCTTTTAAGACTTTTTAAGTCTGTAGGGTCCTCTTCAGGCAAAACAGGCATTAGTTTGGACATTTCAGTGTGCAGACTCATTTTCCAGGTCAACGGGCTACTTTCTATTCAATCTGAAGTGATTTGTATCTTTTTTTCTCTCACTCAATTGACTCATGTTGACTTTAAGACAACACATGCTGCTGTTGGTGCATCAAAACAACACAAGATAGTTGTTCCTGGGCAACCGTGCAAGAAAATATTAGCTAGGAATGAAACAGCTTTTCAGTTGTTTTGCTTGGGTGGCCCAGAACCAAGCAACATGTCAAAACTTTTGTTATCTTCATGCATAAAAGTGTTTCCCCCCTTTATTTGCTGTTCTTGTCCTGGCCAGCAGAGTGTGCCGCTTTGGCAGTGCAGCCTGAGGGGAGATTAACCTGCAGGTCTGTGAGAAAAGGGAGGACACGCACACACACTCTCTTTCACTTTGAAAGCTATAAGTATACACATGCAAGGGGGGGCGGCAACGCAGGTTCAATGACTTTGATCGGGTAATTCCTGTGTAATCTCTGTAATCTTTTAAAGCAGAGCCGTTTGAATATATGTTGTATGTGTGTGAATGTGCGAGTGATGGTGTGCTTTATGTACATTGGATTAACAAGATGAAGTAAAGGCCGAGACAACCACTAAAAGATCTTTACGCATCAAACGATCGGTCCAGTCGCTCGCTCAGATTATCAATCCAGTACAGTCAGACCTGCAGATCCAGGCTGGGCACTGCGTTCATGCCACATAGAGCTGGAGCTTTCACAGTTTTATCTCTTTTTAAAGTGTCAACAGGCGGTTAGACAGATATTTTCCCCAGGAGATACTGCAGACTTCAGTCAACTGACCTTTTGACCTTTTGTATTATCGTAAAGTGGATGGGATGTAAGTCACTGGTGTTCCTTTTATTTGCTGCATAACAACAAAATAAACACATTATATATGATTATATGGAATCAATGCAAAATAAATTCTGATCATAAGCACTTAGACTCTGAGCTCTGTGTGTTGTCTTTGTGTTCTGGGGGGGATTGCATACACATATAAAACTGTCAAGTTCTTGTTCTCTTAGACACACTGCAGTTGTATTTTGTTAGACTTTAATTAAATGGAGCTTCAAAATGTTACTGTTACACAGTGATGAGAAATGCAAGCCATTGTCTATAAAACAAATCATAAGAGTTCAAGTGAGGCCACTGGACCAAAACATATTCAGTTTCACTTGTTACCTCCAGTGTGGCCTTCAGACCATGGACACAGAATAAAATGATCTTCCAGGAGAAAGAGGACATTTTGACTAACAATGTTTTTTGTTTGATTATGCTGTAGTCTGGCTTTCAGTCTGACTTTATGATCTTCTCTGAACACCAAAGTAAATTATCTTCTCATCAAAAAGTTCTCAGAAAGTTCTGGTAGCTCTGCTGGTTCAGAAGCAGGTTTGGGAACAGAGCAGCTGTGAATTCAAATATTTTCTCAATTCTCTGTATGGTTTAGGCGAGGGGTGGCGCCTGGTTAGAGCATGCAGTAGGCGGGACATGACAGGGATTACACCACGGTTATGTTGCCAGTTTGCATTTTGCTCATAAACCACGAGTCTCTTGCCGTTCTTTGATTTGAAGTGAATTTCAGCCCGTACCGTCAGAAATGTTCAAATCTTATCATCAAAGACGCCCTCAGACGTTTGTTTTCTTCCTGTTTCATAGAAACATCATCAACCCGACCACTTGCTAACTGTGAATTCTCACACAGTCGGACATTATACAGACTTTTTACAGGGGTGCAGCGGCAGTTAAGCCAAGCTAACCAGCTAACCAGATATGAGAGAGGTATCGATCTTTCAATTCAATTTTATTTATAGCGTCAGTCAAATAGGAACTACAGTTATCTCAGGACACTTCCCACACAGAGTAGATCTAGACCACACTGGGATTTACAGAAACCCAACAATTCCCCTGTGAGCACCTGTGGTAACGAAAACCGTCCTCCTCAGCTAATTTATCAAGAAAGCATCATCACTCTCAGGTTTTCTCGAAGGTATCACACTGGATCGCCATCAAAATAAGTAAAACAACGCATTATGAACGAGTATCTAAAGCTTTCATTCTTACAGCTGTCATGTCCTAGAAAGCTTAGCAACACCAATACAGTTTCATCATCGATCCAGTGACATAAGTTAGAGGTCTAATAATAAAAAATGAACTAGAAAGCATTGGGGTTTTTTTTACAGTTTGGATTTCTATTTTGTCCCTCACAGGCCTCTATTAGCAAAAATCATTTCCCACTCAATGTTAAACTCGACCGTCTCATTGTTGTCTTTTTAGTCTTTAATGCTTTTGTTTATCCTTAAACACAACAGATGCACATTTGAAACAGGGGAAAGTGTGGATGAAACAATACCCAAATCAAGGAGAGAGAGAGAGAGAGAGAGACAGAGAGAGAGACAGAGAGAGAGAGAGAGAGAGAGAGACAGAGACAGAGACAGAGACAGAGGCACAGAGACAGAGGCACAGAGAGAGAGAAACTTTGGGAAAGTTGAAAGCAGAGTTGGTCAATTATAGCAGACTCCTCCGGCTTTGAGCCTTTGGTCGACTTTAAGCTCATACGCTGTTTTCTTAAGTCATCTGCTGCCAGAGAAATCCTGTTTACTGTGTAACAACCAGCGTGGATGTCAACGCATGCACCTGAGATCACAGACCTGCTGCTTTATGGCAAGACAAACATCCACATTATACACTCACACACACCGCAGAACACAGGAAACACGCCACAACAACACTGATATAAGCATATAAGCGAGGGGGGATGAACGTGTGTGTGTGCGGTTACTTGACTGCTCCTGTATAATTACCAGGGAAGTCTCCTGATGTGGAACCTTTGCTGTTCTCACAATGAACCCATTTACTGCTGCAAACCATCAAACACCTGACAAACAACCACACACACACACACACATTCAGAGGCTGATGGTTTACATATACCAGCATGCACACACAGGCCTCGAGAAATGCACACACACACAAACCATTTCAAACGAATGCAGGGAAATAAACAGAGACGAGAGCACACAACCCCTTCACCCCTCTGGGAATTTTACTATTCTGCACTTCTCTGCTTCTCTCATCCCTCTCTCTCTCTCTCTCTCTCTCTCTCTCACTCTCTTTCACACACACACACACACACACACACACCCTCTCTCCCTCTTTTTCTCTCTCTCTTCGTCTCTTCCTCTGCTCCTTTGTCTCCCTGATTATGCAGTCGATCCCAGGGTGCGCTACTCACTGAGATCATCCACCTGTCAATCTGAAACACACACACACACACCATTTTTTTTTGCACACACCATTCCACCAGTGATATTGATACAGAGGAAATATTAATGACTTCACTCACCTGCAATACACCGTTGTATCTTGCACTTCCAACATCGGGCCATGCAATTCATCAAGACACAGTTCTGGAAACTGGAAAGAAGTGTTGAAATAACACAGAATGCTTTGTCCCTGAACACACACACACACACACACACACACACAGACACACACACAAACGTGTCGAAGAGCGTCACATCAACTGGTGAAAATGCAAGATGGCGTGTAATTTTAGCTGTTTTAACGCATGTCAAGTTGTTTTGTAGCTCTTTGGCATAAGTATATCTCTTCATTAGATTTTCGGATGGTGCAATCACAAACCGCGTGTTATGTGAGTATGTTTCAAAGTTAAGTCTTCACATGCAGGAAAATACTGAGGCAGTGAAGATGGGTAGGGATAATGCTGCACATATCGTATAAATATATCATGGTAGTATCTTTATAACCTTTGAATGCATGTTGAATTATCACATGCATATTAAAGTGTATTGTTTATTGTAGCATGTCTATGCTTAATTTAAGTGCTGCACGCTGTCCCACATATGAACTCCTGTGCATCCTCACACCAGGAGCATCAGTCAATATGTTTCATTATCAAGGAAGGCGGAACAGCAGGTTCCAGTCTTGTATTCACACATTCTCAGCAGAGTCCATTGGATTAAAGGATGAAGCTAGTGATTCTCTGCTAGTGATTGTTATTTTTAATAATCAAAAGAGCAACACCAACAATGTGTTTCACTAGTGTGTCAATCTCTCAATACTTCAACGTAGGCATTCATACTTGTGCGCTGGTGTTTCTGCGTCACTCTACAGTTAAACAACAAAACGTTAGTTGCTGGTGGCGTTTCTATGCCAAGCTGAGTTTCTTCAAACTGTGGCGACTGAAACTGAGCAGATCATGTTGGAATTGGAGCTAATGAATGTTGACTTTTACTGAAATGATTGCATTGCCTGCTCAGCTAACCTCTCCTCGATTTGGTCCCGAGCAGAAGGAGAAACTGGAAATGCGTAGGAGGAAATACGATGCTACAAAACAGTTGTTACTGTCTGCATCACTGCAACGTTACATATCTGGGGAGATGCACGTCAGGTTATAGCGTAGATTCAGTGCAGAAGTATAAACCGGCCTTCAGTGTGTGCCGCTCAACCTCAAGCCCTCTGAATACTATTGAAGACCTAAATTTTAACACTGTTATATACTTATGTTAGTGAATTCACACGAGTGGAGTTTAACTTTGATTAACATAAACATTTGTGCTGTTGACCAAGAGCAAGCCATCTTGACAGTAATGAACTTTGAGGAAGCTATCTTAGCTTTAGTTTTGTTGTACCATCCTTCCTTTTTTATTTCATTTTTTCATTTATCATTTGATTATAAGCTTCTCCACAAAAGAGGAATGGGCTGCAGACATGAATACGTAAAAGCTTGCTAACCCTAACTAACAATAACTCTTTATTGAATTAAATGATGTGCTATCCTGACAACAAAATGGGGGGTACAGCCCAGTACAGGGGGAATAGAGAAAAGCTGAGCAGTGCTAGCATATTCCCAGCTCGAAACATGTTAGCGGTTAGCTGGCCAGCTCCTCACCAAGCTCCTGAATTTTGATGTGCCACTTTTTGGCGTGACTGGACCTTAAAGCCGCTTGGCATTCTAGTTTTTTGAAAAACGGCACTCGGACAGGAGTAAATGGTGCTTTTGTTGTGGACTATCTACAGACAACCATGGAGGTGAATGACACATACGAATCAGGCTTCACAAGCAATACTTAATGATCAATTTGTTAACAATACAAAACATATTAATACAATATCATAGACTTTAAATCTGCATTCATCCACTATTTTCTAACCATGTTGCCTTTGGTGTATCTTCAGAATATCTAAAGAAACTTAAACCATTTGATTTATTTTTTATTACAAGAGAATTAGGCTTTTGAATCAGGATTATGTGTCCAGTCAGTAATGAAGCTGTTTACAATCAGAGAAAAGAAGTATGAAGACTCTTTCCACGTCGCCACGCTGGATTGTTTTCTATAGCTGATGTCAAGAGGAAACTTTCATTAAAGGAAGAGGACGGCATCGACCGGCTGAAAAATGGGAAATCCTGTTTTTCTGCATATGCAAGAAAGCAGATGTGTCCTTCATATTCGACACCGGTCGTGTCAGATAGGTGAATAGATGAGGTGGATAGACATGTATCATCTCGCCTGTAGCTCATTTCATTTCTCTGTCTCACTCCATCACTCTCTCCGAGATCCTGAGGCCTTAGCCTCCCGTGCTCTGATGGTAGAGGTTACCATGGCAACGGAGTGCTCTCGTGGCCCTGGATGTAGACGCACACGCATGTGCACACACACACACACACACACACACACACACACACACACACACACACACACACACACACACACACACACACACACACACACACACACACACACACACACACACTCACTCTTCCTCTCTCCCTCGATCTCTCTCCATCTCTTCATGCATACATATTCGGAGCTACAGGTGCCCCCAAAAGTATCATCCTTCCTGATTTTGATTGACACACTCGAGGGGCGGTGGATCACAATTAGTGATGGTGCTAATTTCCCACAATGCCCTGCAGCCACTGGGCACCCACTGCGCCCGCAGCCAGCTCATCAATATTCATGAGCCCATCTGATGAATATGCAAATGTAAGGAAAACGGCGGTGTCCAGGTGAACCACCGCAGCTCACCAATCAGAGGCTGCCGTGTGCACTCGACTTCCAGGGGAGGGAAACGTGGCAGGAAGTGGCATCTTAGTGCATCAAAGGCAACTCATCAGCATTATGATTCTAATTAATGCATAAAATCTTGATGATTAACATTGAGATCTAAATTATGATTAACCTTAATATCATAAATTCCACCAAATCCAAGGTTTAATTTACTGGTTTAAATCCCAAAAGTCTGCTTTAATCTGTTAATCCTACTAAACTCTAAAATTTAATTAAATGATTATAGTTTACAAACTTTAAAATGAATCCTAATCTTTTAACTTAATATAAAAACTTGAACTTCTACAGTGTAATGTAATCCAATACAGCTCTGCTATCAATTATTTTTTTTACGAAGCTTTTTCTTTTTCATTGACACTGTCAGAAAGGTAATAATTCTACTTTGTTCATTATTGAATGTTGTACTGGAGTGCATGCATGCATATTGACAGTTTTTCTGAATTATTCTGGCCCTGTCATGTATGTAAATGGGGTGGCCAAAATATTAGACACCTCTCAAAATATTAGACACCTCTCAACGCTACAGAACATCTTGCAATGGGATCACACAAACCAAAAATTGACCCAATGGCATCTAATTTTGATGGCAACTACCAACCTGTAAAGTTTTGTTACTGCATCTCACACGCTTGTGATTACAAAATCTGCAAACAGACAGACAAACCTATAAACCTGAATAATGAACATGTCGTTAAATGAATACCTCTGTGACAGCGTCAATCACAACTGAACATTATTATCTTTGTAAAGGTGCTGCTGTATTGGGTCACATTAGACTGTATTGTAGTGTACATAATGAAATGGCCAGTGAGTGTATGTAGATAAACAATAAATAGTTGTGGCCGATATAATTTCATCAGGGATATCACTATCTGTAGAGGCTATCTACTTTGACAAGACACTTGCAGTTCAGTAAAGCCAAAGGAATTTGCATGAAGAATAAGATATTTGGGACATTTGAAAGATAACTTGAATTTCAACTGTTGTTTTTCTTATACAACTAACAAGTAACAGAGCTTTTCAAGTCCTAAGGGGTTGTTTAGAGTCAAGAAATCAAATTCACTCTAATGAACTGAGGTGACAAGAATGACATCTGTGGGTGTAATATATTTTCTAGTTTACACAAAGTTGGTTTCAAAACAACCATCCTTTAATTGTTGGAGGTTGAGTTCAAGATATATTTACGGGTAAGCGTAGTCCTGCAACAGCAAATGTCTTGTTATTACACTATGGTATGAAAGTGTTTCTGGTGTTCAAACATAGAATCACACACACACACACACACACACACACACACACACACACACACACACACACACACACACACACACACACACACACACACACACACACACACACACACACACACACACACACACACACACACACACACACACACATACACAAAGCCACACTGGGAGCAGATCTGGGAGAAAACCAAAGCGGACAGATCAGAGCGGAGATATAATCAACCCTGAGTTCTGAGGAAAAAGCATTACGCTTCCTCCTTCCATTCCTTTTTTACCTCCCTTCATCTCAATACCATCTTTCACCCCCCCCCCCCCCCCCCGTGTAGAGCTCAGTGCAGCGGCTGGTGATGTTGGCACAAACAGACCCAACTCAGGGTGTGAATAGACAAACCAGCAGCCAGCGTGTCTCAGGACCCACAGTATAAACTCTGAGATGGGTCTCACGTCGAGGCAGTGCTCCAGTGCAGAGTTCAGCTAAACCAGAAGGTTTATTGCTAGATGTGTGTGTGTGTGTGTGTGTGTGTGTGTGTGTGTGTGTGTGTGTGTGTAGGTGTAGGTGTTATTGAGAAGCATGGCTTTCCCCAGAGAGATCCTCCATTAATTGTGAAGTGAAGGAGCCTGAGGGCGACACCAGGGACCTCCATTAAACACAGACAGGCAACTGACAACCTCTCTCTCTCTCCCCACTTTCTTTTTCTCTCACCCCTCATCCCCTCCCTCATTTATCCTCTAAAATTCAAATTCACATTCAAATTTAAACAAGGTTCATTGCCATGAAAGGAGCAACCCTAATGTTGGCAAAGCAATACCAGCAAACAAAAGAAAATAGTTTTGTTGATTCTGGCGAGGCTGTAAACAAGGAGTGTTATCTAAATGTAGCGTGCATGCATACGATATCAGATTTCTGCAAATTTCAAGCAGCAATTACCCAAATTAAACAGCTTTTGTTTTGCAGGAATCTGACTCTGTTTTGGTCTCATTCCATCAGCTGAGGTCGTCTCAGGTTTCTAATTTCCTCTGCCACAAACACACACACACGCACACACCTCAGACATTTTCAACTCTAGGCCCCAGTTATACTTTTGAAACATCTTCACTACTCTTTAACTGGCTTTTTTTATTGTTCATATTTCTCTTGTTCCACTCTGCGGCAGCGGATAAACTTTGTCTCCTCAGAAGCAAGTTGAAACTTACTAATGGTGTTGGTTCTGTCCTTGGAGCCTGCCCATACTATGGGTGCTTTTTGTAGCTGGGCGGTGAGTCCCTTATGAACTTATTTCCACAGCAGGGTAATTATTGCAGGTACAACGCCTCAGGATGAGTACCTGATTCCCAACAGGATCTGTCTGGACTCTGAATAAGCCCATATTGAGATCTTCTCCAAACTGCCAGTCAGCAGGTAGATCTTCACCATATGATGCTTCTCTTTTTCTTGTCCCCTGGTGAATGTGTAGCTTCTACAAGTATGATCACTCCTCTGAATATAAAAATACTTAAAAAATGGCCACCAATTAAATGTCATTGTTCTCATTTTTAAATTTTTATTTTTTAATTTTTTATTAGCTTTCAGGTTTTCTTCTTCCTGTGTGTGAGTGCATGTGTTTGTAAGAGCAGTAAGCGTCACCCGCCACTAGAGGGAGCACCAGTAGTGTGGAAAAGCCCCACATGTGTCAGTCCTCACTCACCCCCTCCATGACTTTGACCATCTCTCTCTCTCTCTCTCTCTCTCTCTCACACACACACACACACATCCAGTACAGTATATGTACATACTGCTGTAGGCAAATACCAATGAACCTAATGGAGTCCACCTTAACTCTGATTATCAATGAATTTTGCCAGGGTAAAGCACTGATGTGCATTTTATTCACATGCACAAATGCGCACATGCACACGCTCCATACACACACACACATACACATACGCTATAGCAGATGTTAAGGATTAGTATGTGTGTATGGTTGTGTGTGTGTGTGTGTGTGCGTAGCCTCAGGCACTGTTCAACAATGCATTATTCCTGAGTGCACCAGTTAAGAGGGGCACTCCATCTCCATGGCAACCACCCCGGCTCTGATGTAAACATGGGGGTAGTTGAACGTCAGCCCCAATAAAGGTGAAGATTTGCCCCCCAAGATTAGGGACAATGAAAGACAACGATAACGGGGCATAGTGTAAAATGTTAGTTTGTTTTAAAGAAGTGTGACGGTCGCCTCTGCTGGTGCATTTAGGATAAAATGGTCTATTGATCACATGAATAAAATCTTCTTCTCACTTTCATCTATACCCAAGCTTTTTCCTCAAAATAAAGCTGAGAGCAATTTTGGTGACACAAAGCTCAAATAAAGCGCTTTTAAAAGACAAACACATTATTTTAATCTCAGCCTGGTTAACTGAAAGTTTGCACATAGCATTAATGTCTTAGAAGTTAAAAGACCCCAGCAAAGCCACTTACTTCCTGGCTAACATCTGAGGGAACCCTGCTTTGTTATACAATGTAGACGGCTGCCAACTTTTGGCAGCCTGCAGAGAAGAATGGTGGATTTCTGAAGAGATTAGTATAATCACTGGAGTCCCACAGGGGCTAAATATAGGTCGACCAGAAGCAGAGAATCTAAGCTAAGAGAGGAGTAGCTTCTGGTGGCCACGGGCAACATTTTGAGGCAATGTTGCAGTGCAACTGTGACCAACAGTGTGTTTTTCATTATTCTTCTCTTCCTTGGAGCCCACTGTTGAGTTAATATCTGAATCTGTCCCATTGTCACCTATCTGCCTGGTATTGCATAAAACTTTGCACATTTCATATTTTGTTCTTAAATCGATGTGAAATGCAGTTTTGCTGCAGGTTCATTACCGCAAGATGGACGAGAGCCATCCTTCAGTCAAAGCTGAGGAGAAACTTTCACTTCAACATCTTTGAGACATTGTTTTCAGAACAAAATGTGCCATCCTGAAGTGTAAATGAGTCTTCCTGCAAGATTATTGTAGCATAAATTCTCTTCTTGGGGGAAAAAGGGTAAATAAATACTGTACTGTATTGCATTAACTTCTCGTATTACAATCACATACAGTTAAATCCTTCAACATAATAATATTTTGTATAATATACTTGTATTTCACTGTACCATTTCATTTATCAAACCATTTTCTGCCGCACTAGTTGTACAGTTATTTGTTATGAACTACTCCTCTTGAGCTCTTATGTAAGACTAGCGGATCTAGTAAACATTGAGGTACTGTATCATATTCATGTTAATATGTTAAAGGTCTTCATTGTTCACAAATGTGGAAATTTGCCTTCAGCCTAACCAGTTGATTAAATTACAATACATAAAACTGAGAAGCACAACATGCACATTAAGCCTAAAGAGCAGAAAATAAAGGACATGGTGCCAGTGTGAATGGTGTTTACAAGTTTAGCAAAGTTATTGCATTTGTTGGAGAAGACTTGCAGCGTCTCGACAGCGTCTCCCCGAGGGCAATTTTTATGAATTCTTTAAAAAAGGGGATGAACGGGATCAGACGCAATTTGTCAGGCTTTTTGTTTCACCTGCGTTTGCTGCAGTAGATACATCCCAGTTGTTTCTGCTCTTTCACAATAATATACTGAAATTGGCCATGTTCATACAGTCATATTGCATTGTTCATCATATATTCTTTATTGGTCATATATCATATGCTGGTAGTTTTACAGTGACAGTCAACATGCGTAGTTTAACTACTGACTATACTAGTTAATAGTAGCAGTCAAGAGAATATGACTAATAAGTAATTGATTAAGTTTAAAGAGTCAGTTGTTCCACGTTAATTATAGCATAACATTACAGCAGAGCCTTGTTTGTTCATTTCTGTCCATAGCTGATGTTAACCCTGATGCTTCATCAGGGACAGCTTAGTCCTCTATTGTTCTCAGAGGGATTTTTTAAATCTGACACTACGCAAGAAATAAAAATGCATCAAAACTAATGTTCATGCTAATTACAGCCATACCCCAAAGAAAATGCTCACTAAGCAGACGTGAAAAAAATATTTTGTTATGTTATTTCTTCATTACAAAAATGTAAACAAACTGGCATTGAAACAGGTTGAATTCTGAAAATGATTGGTTAACAGAATTAACACAGAGAAAGTGGAAAATAATATGAATATGTAATATTTTAGGAGGACATTTTTTCCCTCTAACGTACAACTTTTTTAAAGTGATGTACAAAGGTTAACAGTGCACCACATCACAAACTTAATATGCCAGGAGAACTGTTTTCATTCATTTTTACTCCAACAACAGCTTATGATGAAAAAAAAACTTGTTCTTGTCGTTCCCCGGGAAACAAACAGACGAGTGTTGAGTCAACCCAGCCAAACACAGCATGTCATGTCCACCATCTCATCCAGGCAGAGCCATTATTGTCTGGGAGCCACACAAGCAGAAAAGTAGGGGCGACGGGGTTATAATGCTCATGAGTGTGTTTATAAGTGTGTGTGGGGATCCTAAACTCTCTCCCTTGGAATGGGTTCTAGTGTGTGTGTGTGTGTGTGTGTGTGTGTGTGTGTGTGTGTGTGTGTGTGTGTATGTGTGTGTATCTGACAGCTCAGATGAGGACTGGCTGCAGGCAGCTGCTTTGCTCGAGGCCACATTCAGTTCCGTCGCGCTGCATTAGTCCCCAACCAACCTGTCACCCCTAGCAAGAGAGTGATAGCACGCAGCACACACACACACACACACACACGCACATACACACACACACACACACACACACACACACACACACACACACACACACACACACACACACACACACACACACACACACACACATACACACACAAACAAACACACACACTACTAAACACACACTACTAAAGACATTTATACACTTTCATCAATCACCAGTTTCCCCATGTGTTCTAGCGTGGAGCAGCACATAACACATTGACAAATGCAAAGTAAACCCAATGCAGAGATGATTCCTCACTTAATCTCGTGTTGAACATACATGGTGGCGGAGCAGCTTCCTGTCCACGCTTTTTATCAGTAAGGGAAGTTAGGGGAGGGGGTGTTAATCAGAGCGACCATAGCTAAAGTGCAGTACGAGTGTGTGTGTATTTGTGTGCGCGTGCAGTCCGTCAGTGCTGATATGCTAGTGAGGGGGACTAACCGGAGTTGAGTGGAGTCTTTTGTAGCTCAGGCGAGGCCCTCAGGCACAGCCCCAGACCTAGATCCCCCCACCACCACCACCCACCCACACATCACACACACACACACACACACACACACACACACACACACACACACACACACACACACACACACACACACACACACATACACCACATGCATATGCCCTCGGCCGTCGTGCTGTAGATCTGATGTGACAACTACAGTGGGGCAGACTTTCCCACCATCACCCTGCGTTTTAGACGGGATGTGACCGCGAGTATGTGTGAGAATGAGTGTGTGTGTGTGTGGCGGTGGCTGTGGGGTGGGGTGGGGTTAGTTGAGGGGTGCCATAATGAGGCTTGGTTTGGTGGGACAGATGTTGGGATTGGAAGGGCATCGGTTGAGACAAGGAAGTGATGGTTCATTAGTATGAGAATCTCTCTCTCTCTCTCTCTTTCAGCCTGTCTGCTTCCTTGTGTTTTTCTGTCTCTATCACTGCCTCTCTCTCTCTCTCTCTCTCTCTCTCTCTCTCTCTCTCTCTCTCTCTCTCTCTCTCTCTCTCTCTCTCTCTCTCTCTCTATGGTATGATTTCCTGTGCCCGGAGCCACTGACAGAGGCAATTCTTCCCCACTCCGCTGCAATGGTGCATCTCTGATTAACTTTTAATGACTTCAGTATAACAGCCAGACACACACACACGCGGAGGCCAACGCTGGAGATGTAGGCTGGCGATGAGATGAATCGACCGAGAAGTTTGCACTTTGGCTCAGCCGGGCTAATAGTCTGTAATGGAAGCGATACATCGGAGCAATTGGATAGGATGGAGAGTTACAGGGTGGTGAGATGCAGGGGAAGTTTTTCTTTTTTTTTTTCTTTCTTGCCTTCAGTTGAGTGGAAGGTGGTCGGGCAACAACGCTTGAGAAGTTGCCTCAGCATAACGGCTGTGATCATGGGTGAGGATTTAATCCGTGAAAAAAAAGTAAGACATAGAGTCTGACATAATGGAGCACAATTTCATGGGTGAATGGGCTTAGGTTTGGACACTATCAGTTATAAACAAGAAGTCTGCAATATACGCTTGTGGTGTGGAGTTGCAAACGTGGGGAGGGTCTGCTGAAATTTAATTCAATTTCATTTATAGTGCCAAATCATAACAAAGCTCTATATGTATATAGAAGAGGTCTAGACCAAAACCTATGACTTATTCATTACTTACAGAGACTCAACAATTTCTCCATGAGCAACTGCAAGATGCAATACCTTAAAGAAAAATGCTATCTGATTGCATAAAGAGAAGTGTATGATCTAGTGGTCTTGGAGCTTCACCCATTCAATTGACCATGGAAATATTAAGAGTGGACTTAGACCTGTTCAGCTGTGTTCCAGATCTCCTACTTTATACTTTTAGTATCCTTACAAAGTATGTACTGTTGCATGCAGTTTGCATACAACTGAGACATAACACTTCTTCATATCACTACACCTTGAACTTTGACCCTCTTGCTCATATCTGCTGTCCAAAGTAGGACATATTAAAGAAGGCGATAGATTTTGAGGGAACCGTTGGAGAGTATCAGACTGTAAATTTCAAATAATGGACTCCCGAAATTACATGTTTTGCATTATTACACCTTTCAATATAACAATTACCAGGTTAATATAGCCTTTCAACAGCAAACTATAAACTTCTCCCAAAACACAGTTGATTCAACACCCCTCTAAAACAGCTTTAACCAAAACCTTCACGGTTACTTTGAAATTACAGTAAATAGCCATATCACAGAATTACAGGCAATACACTTTAAAAAACAGGGCAGATTTTAAAGTCAAAATCAGTTAAATTACATTAAATATACTGTGATTTAATATGTTTATTTGCTGTAATTTCATAGTATCCGTCTCTTTACTGCCAGTCATATTACCGATTTTTTAAAAAGTTAAATTTAATTAAATTAAGTTTAAATTATTGTTAATAAATGCATACATACTGTAATTTCAAATGGTTATTTACTGTAATTTCATAGTATCCGTCTGGAAACTTTGCTGCCAGTCGTTTTACGTTTTTTTTTTACTGTTCATGTTTTTGCAGTGTAAGTGAACCTAATAAAATGGCAACTGAGTGTATATCATGCTGCATAATATTTGTGTCATTCTCCAGTCTTTATTTTATAATGAAAGCACAAAACATGATTGATGGTGTGAAGCTGAAGCTCAGTGCTCAAAGATTTCTCTAGTTATTTAGAAATCCTGATCAAGAGGAAACTTAGTCTCAAACCATCCTTATATGTGCCTACTTTGTATCTCCTCTGCTCTTCTTGTACTTTTTGTGGACGCTCACATCCACATATGTGAAAAGCCTTTTTCATTTGCTGTGTTTCTCCTTGGGGCAGAACATAAAAAATAACATAATCATGAATCCCACATAAAAGAATAATAGAATACAATTAAAACCAATGCATGGAAGGCTATTAAAATAAAATGTCTTTATGAAGTCGGCCGTTTCTGTCTCCTGCTGAATAGGCAGGCGAGTGTTGTCGGGGTATTGATGAGTTCAGCCATTTTGTTTTTTCTCCGGGCAAAACTCTCTCTTTCATGTTTCTGATCAGAAAGAAGGAAAACAGTTATGAATTAAACATGCAGGTATAATACCTCTGCCAAATCCATACCTTACTGCACAAATGTGTGTGTGTGTGTGTGTGTGTGTGTGTGTGTGTGTGTGTGTGTGTGTGTGTGCGTGTGTGTGTGTGTGTGCGTGCACACTGATAGTTTCCAACAATGCTTTTTGAAGTCTGCTTTTTTATGATTCTCCTGTCTGCCACGTTGGGATTCTCTTTAGGCTGCTCTGTCTACTCTAATAATTTCACTCTTATTTTCTACAACTCACCAACTCGCTTACACTAACAGGTTGTGTAAATATACGAGGCTTGTTTCATGTAACAGGTCGTTTTTTCAGCTGTTGCCCTGTCTCATGAAAACATATCTGGAATTGTTTATTTGCAGTTTTTTGGTTGAAAGTATAATTTCAGAAATATAGATTACAAACCAATTTTGCCACCAGGCCCATTTAGTAACTTCTTTTGGAGCTTTTTTTATTGAATTTGGCTTAAAGTTGAATTTTTTGAGTTTATTCTAGATCACTGACTGTAAAAAAAATAATGGACATAGCATCCACACCTAAAAAGTGAAACCAAGGCAGAAAGTGCCTTTCACAGGTACTTCACCGGTACAGTAGACGTTCCTAATATAAGGTAGATTTAAAACAAGGGTGGATTTGCAGTTGCTGCGACTGTACGTAAATGCATCCACGCATTCACACACAACCTCATAAACACTTCATATCCATGGCAAATTTCAACCCCATAGATAAAAACCTGCAGGTGGGTGCACGCAGCTTTGTGGAACAATGAACGGACATATTTTTGTAGACTAATAAACTGATGAACCATCAAAACAAGATACGGAGCTGCTGTTCTGTGTTACACTCCTCTTAGGCATCACATTATAATAAACTTCACATCCATTTTTAGCCACGCACAAACACACATGCACACGCACACACACACACACACACACACACACACACACACACACACACACACACACACACACACACACACACACACACACACACACACACACACACACACACACTCACACACACACGCACTTGATCCCCATGCCAAGTTTCAGCCTCCTACGGCGAAAACTGTGCCCACCGCTGTGCTTGACAGAGTGATCTATAGAGCTGCTGGTCGCGACTTAAAAAAAGAAAATATCTGAGGAAGCCAAAGAAAATATGATGTAAAGCAGAAAAGAGAATGCAAGACATGAATCATAAGTCAATTCTGGCAGCAATATTGACTGATTTTAGGAAAATATTTAGGTCCTGATTTACAAATGGATGTAGAGTCAAGCTGTGAATAACTCCAGGTGTCATCCCAAATTTCACACAGAGCTGCATTTACACATTTTTCAGCAATTTACTAGTTAGTTTGAACATTGACATTTCCTTCGTCAGACAGAACACAGGATTATGACCACCCTCACCTTCAGCTGCACTATAAGACACATTACTTCCTGCACTGCCACTGAATGTTCGCTCTGGGCCACGGATGGATTCTGAGACAATGGGCCCCTGAGCACAGACGTGAGGCCCCCTACTCTGTCTACGTAGGAAGACACCCAAATTCAAAGAGTCTACTTTAAGTTGTTTTGTCGTAGTTTTGGGTCTCTTTGTAGTCACATTTATTTTTATATTGTTTTGTATATGGCAAATGTGTTTCTCTTTGTGGTGGTTTTGCATCTATATTTAATCATTTTACGTCTCTTTGTTGTTCTTTTTTTGTCTCTATGTGGTCGTTTTGTGTCTATCTTCCGTCATTTAGCATCTCTTTCTGGGCGTTTTGCATCCCCATAGTCATTTTTGTGTCTTTGTGGTAATTTTTGGTAGTTTTGTGTATACTTGTGATCATTTAGCATCTCTTTGGGATCTTTTTTTGGGGGGGTAACATTTGAGTCAAGGCCTCTGACTTGATGGTCCCCTGGGTCTGTGCCCCGTAGACCTGTTCAATAATCCATCCATGCTGCAAATGACGTGCTACAGAATCATCCAAATTAAACATAATTCCTGGGGATACTGAGCTGACACATTCATATCCCATCACAGCATTTCTCTACACACTGTATAGATCGTCCTTTTTGTTTTTGAAAGGACAGTGTATTCATTAGGTCTCTAGTATGGAGGGCATATTTCACACAATGCTTTTCATTGACTTGTCAGATAAATCAATCCCTCAGTGCTTCCATCACCTCTCCACTAATGAAGATGATCGGCTGTCTTCCTCCAAGGCCACCTTTCTACTCTGTATGTGTGTGTGTGTGTGTGTGTGTGTGTGTGTGTGTGTGTGTTTGTGTGTCTGTGCAGGCAGTTCTCTTCCACTTTCCATGTTTGTTACTTAAACCTACGGAAAAGCAATGCACTATATATGGTATATATTTCATGTAATCGTGCCTCAGGGAGTGTGTGAAGGGAGGAGGTCAAGGTGGATGGATGGGTCAAAACAAACACAGGACTTTCCTCCAGGAAACTGCTGTTTGTGTCCTCAGTGAAAGTAAAAGTCAATGTAATTTTCTTTTGTTACGGAACTTAGGTATTTAACAAACTAACGTAGTACTTACCAAGTAGTTTCTGCACTGTAGGGGCTTGCACAAATGTGCTGATGGCTTGTGTTGATGGACATCATACAGTAACAAAGGAAAAATTCTGCATAACTATTCGTAAGATATCATACAAACTGTTGTGTGAGGATATCTGGGTCTGTGTGTGGCTACACTGATAGGACAAGTTACCGCAGCAAAACAAGCCTCATCCTGCCGCTAACCCATCACATTTTAATAAATGGAGATGTTTTCTGTCACAGCTGCTTCATTCTTTGTGGAGAAAAGTATTTAAGATATTGAAAACTGCTAAAGTGTTGAAAGAAAGAACGTTTTTTTGGCTTCGGATTCTGAAAACTGTGGATTTCAGTGCTCTAAACCCATCTTGTAATCGTTTGATGGGCTTGATTAAAAAAAAAGTCTTTATAATGTTGTAAAAAAAAAAAACGCCTTCCAAAGCGCATACATAACTTCATCATTTCTGTGTATGTGTTGTGTCCATAATCTTGTGTTGTGTCCATGTGTTTCTGTGTGGTTGAGTGCTATGCTGTGTTGCATCTCCCCGTGGTGGAGATGGAAGGCGACATGGCGGGCTGCTCTCTGTCAGAGGAAGGCGAGTGTTAATATTTAACTGAGGGAGGCTCTATTTAGAGCCTGCCGCCTCTCCTTCTCCCTGGTGGACAGCACAACGCCGATGCCGACCGGCACCGTTATGGAGGAAAGCTGTAGGAGGCAGCCGCACGTCACTAAGTCTCCCTGACAGAATCAGTTTGCAGATGAGCTTTAAAACGCGTCGCGCTGTTTTCCATGCCTGCATGTTTGTGTGTGTGAGAGTATATGTCTGTGTCCTGACAATCTCTAATTTAAGAGTTTCTCCTCAGAGAGACTTCCATGGCATCCCAGCATGCTTTGCACCAGAGCTCATAGCCCAGTTGAGGGGCATTCGGGTACAGCAGTGTTCCCCCAAAAGTGCAAAAGATTGAAACATTTCTTTTATCCCCACAGTTGTTTTTTTAACCTGAGTTAACCCCAGGGTTCTTCTTCTGGGTTTCACTGACATCTTGAACTCAATGATGACACAACAGTTTTTTTAACAGGTTTTCAACCGTCCTACTCACACTAATTTAGCATCTCCATAATAATGAAAAACAGAGCAACTAGAGACCATCTAGTAATGTCATCACACCAACTGCAATGCTGAGACCTTCAGACCCTTGCTCGATCACACCACACATTTTCGAACGCTACATTTCTTTTGCTGTAAACACAAATGTAATGTTTCCTGGTTATATCTTGCACGGTTGAAACACTATCACGAAGACACAGAAAGACGGTCATCCAAACACCTACATGAATACTCAATACCTCCTCTGTGACAGTTCAGGTGTCTCCAGGACCACATTGTGCCATGATGACACACACACACACACACACAGACTCACAAGTTCAAAACAAAAATAGCGTTGCTGTCACGGCTGGTCACAATGCAATTTATCTGCTGCCTACCAAAGTCAAACTTCTACCGGCATAGCTACTAATGTATCCTCACGAACAGGTTCGTACTTACGTAAGTTGACCACGAGACAGTGACAGACCGTAAGTCGTTGCTATTGGTGTCACTTTCAATACGTGGAATACACACAAAATAAATATGTGGCAAATGCACAAATGACTGCGGATTACTTTTTCGTTGTTACATGTACGACAAATGCATGAGAGCAGCCTGAACTACTACATAGTTTGTCTTGAAGACGAGAAACAGCAAATACGATGAGGAACCTGGATCGTTCTGCTGGAGAACTGTGGTGGCTACCACTGCTCAATAATAACAATCCAAACCAATCCTGTGAGGATGTTTACAGGACACAGACTGAGGCCTTTGCGCCTCACTTCAAACACATCCTGCACCTCTTCACCCTCCCCCTGAGGGATGAGCCTTGAGACATTGCAACTTTCAGCCTCTTGTTTTTGTGATCTTATCTTTTTAGTTAGCAAAGCTTCCCAAAGTTTCCCAAATTTAATGACTTATACTGCATTCAGTATGTTTCACAAACCTGTCTATGCACGAAGGTAAGTATTACCCAGAATATTTTCACCCTACAATTGCATTTTCAGACAAATCCAAATAATTCACTGGGAGAGTGTACCTAAGGCAGTCATGCTCTCCAATTGTGTAATTTGCTGCATCTGTAGTAAATCAGACACTCATTTAAAGCCATTGCAAGCTCAAATTGAATGCACACATGGGAGTTTTCATGAACTGGCTACAAGCTGCATTTGTTGGACTGTAGCAGTCACTTAATAGATACATATAAGCACACTGCACTGAGTTCATCATTACTGCTGCCTTCCCATTAATGTCTTGGAATTTCAATAAACAATTATGGTTATTGTTCGAGTTTGGTGGGGAACCTTCCAGAAACACACACAGAAATCTTAGGACATCATCAGCATGTTTTTGCATTAAAGGAATGTATTTGTCTTAGTGTGCTCATTGTATGCATGTACAGCACAATACTGAACAAATAGTCATGCATTTATTCCATACTGTCAGTTATTATAGTTTATATTAAAGTGTTAAAATGACTTAAAAGATAAATCCTTGAAGTCCTGGATCAATCTTTCTGGAGGAATGTCTGCAAACTGTGGAATTGGAAGGTCGGAAGTGGCCTCGCTTAACCTTTAACCTCCAGAGCGAGGCCTTTTGACAAGTGCTCCACAAAAGCTTCTTTTCAGCGTGAGGAGTCCTGAGCTCCAGTGGCTAGGACCCCTCCCTCTCCTGCCTCCAACCTTTTGTTCAGGGTACTTGAAGGCATATGGATGTGAGGTGTGAGCGGGTGTCTGTGTGTGTGAGTGTGTGTGTGTGTGTATCTTGAAGTGTCCTTGAACAGATCTCCTCAGACTTCTTACCTGCCCAGTTGACTATAAATACTTAAATGAAAGGTGGACTCGAATGTGGCCTGATCCAAATAATAGCTTGTCATAGCCTCGTATCTATGGAGCAAATAAAGATTGGATTTTTTTTTTAATTGTGCTGTTTACTAGGAAATTGTGCATAATCTACATAAACTGCATTAATTCCATCAGTACTATAACACAGTCCTGATGTACTCTTTATAAAAAAATACTAATTCCCTCAGTGCTGCAGATTTTTTTGTCATTGTAAAGTTACCACACACACACATAAACCCTACAAAAGAACTACATTTGTCTCCAAAAGGGTCAGATTACTGTATTCACTACAATACAACAATAACTGTAATAATATAATAATAGTAGGGACATAGTAATTAAAAATAGTAACAATAATGATGGAAATCAGCAACAGCAACAACAACAATGTGCCACTACAAAGTGCAATAGCAAAGTGCTGGCCAAAATATTCTGCAAACAACTATTTACAAGACACAGATCCGTGGCTTGCACAGCCACAGGAAGATAAAGTGCATAAAAGCAGCAGAACAGCGAGTGTCAGTCCGTGTATTCACGCCAGCCTCGAGTGTGTCAGTGTGTGTCTCTGTGCGTTACAGCGCTAACGGCGCTAGCGCGCTAGCGCCTTTAGCGCGACAGAGCCCGTTTGCCCTTACGCGGGGCTATATCTTCCGTCCACATTGGTCAATCTTGAAGCATGACACCTCGTTGGAATCGTAAGAACCAATAGAATCAAGTTGTGAGCGTTTTTTTCACTTAAACCACACGACTAGTGAATCACAAAGGGATAAGGACGAGCTACACTACATGACGGACAGGCGCTATGACCCAATCAGAGCCTTTGAAATGCGGGCTTAGCAGGTCAAAGAAGCCGGAAAGACCTCCAAAGCATGCTGGGAGATGTTGTCCTTCCATTTCAGCGGTTTTTCTTTCTGTGGATTAAACTTTTCACTGTGATACTGCAAAGGTAAGACAGCATTTCTGGTTTTGGTTTTCAAATGCGCTTGTTGTTTTCTGTCATATTTGGCTGCTGGATCAGTGAAACTTGGTCGTAGAGTGATAAAAATAGTATTTTTGGAACGTGTGGAGACTCTGCTATGGAGTGGATGCAGTGAAATCTTGCTGATATCAGAGCAGCCACTGTGCCAGCTTTATTTGTCTGTGTTGCTCTTATTTCTGTTTTTTCGCCTCATATTGTTTGATTGCTCGCTGTTGTAACTGTGTTTGTTGGTCATACAAATGGTTTATATGAGCATGTAGAAGAGATTCTTAGCTTTCTGGTGGTATCCAGCATGTGTGTCTGTATGCAAGCTACATGTTGCTGCAGAGGGGGATGTTGTTATACTATCTGATTGCCCCCGCCGGCGGGGTCTCAGGGAAGAAGAGGTTAAAAGATAAATCCTTGAAGTCCTGGATCAATCTTTCTGGAGGAATGTCTGCAAACTGTGGAATTGGAAGGTCGGAAGTGGCCTCGCTTAACCTTTAACCTCCAGAGCGAGGCCTTTTGACAAGTGCTCCACAAAAGCTTCTTTTCAGCGTGAGGAGTCCTGAGCTCCAGTGGCTAGGACCCCTCCCTCTCCTGCCTCCAACCTTTTGTTCAGGGTACTTGAAGGCATATGGATGTGAGGTGTGAGCGGGTGTCTGTGTGTGTGAGTGTGTGTGTGTGTGTATCTTGAAGTGTCCTTGAACAGATCTCCTCAGACTTCTTACCTGCCCAGTTGACTATAAATACTTAAATGAAAGGTGGACTCGAATGTGGCCTGATCCAAATAATAGCTTGTCATAGCCTCGTATCTATGGAGCAAATAAAGATTGGATTTTTTTTTTAATTGTGCTGTTTACTAGGAAATTGTGCATAATCTACATAAACTGCATTAATTCCATCAGTACTATAACACAGTCCTGATGTACTCTTTATAAAAAAATACTAATTCCCTCAGTGCTGCAGATTTTTTTGTCATTGTAAAGTTACTGTTGCTGTTACTGTTACTGTAATGAAACTTCACACGTTCTGCAGAAGAACCACTCACAGGTTTTTATGATGCTGACCATATGATTACAGATCCAGCCCTTCTCCAGACTCTAATGTCGCAGTTCTACTGTCGCTATCACAAGTAAAGGCAAGAATATTCATTCATTCATCTTCAACCGCTTATCCCGGGGTCGGAGTCGCGTGAGGCGGGGTACACCCTGGACAGGACGCCAGTCTATCGCAGGGCACATAGAGACGGACAGAGACAGACAACGATTCACACCTACGGGCAATTTTTTTATTTCTTTTTTTGAGACACTAATTAACCTAACACGTGCATGTCTTTGGATTGTGGGAGGAAACCGGAGTACCCGGAGAAAACCCACACATACACGGGGAGAACATGCAAACTCCACACAGAAATGCGAACCTGGAACCTTCTTGCTGTGAGGCGACAGTGCTAACCACTACACCACCGTGTAGCCCAGGCAAGAATATACATTGTATAAAACATAACAAATAAAGGAGAAATGAGGTGTAAAAGTCTCTCCTCAATCTCAAAAGAATATCTGCTTCTCTCTACAGTTGAGGTAAATAAAGCCTCCAGCTACTATTTGTGAATTTATGGTACACAGAATAAATATACCTCCAGAAAGCAGCTGAAAAAAACATTTGCAGGTAACTGACCACAAACCTTTATTTACACCAACTAACCCTGCATCAAGCCTCACAGAGCCTGTAGAGTGTGTTTGTGTTTGTGGAGACAATAGCGTAAAACATCTTTGTATTCTTACATTCCATTGTTTCATGAATATAAATTCTACAGTATGTCCACTAATGTTCACTGATCTGTTCATCACGCAATTCATTCAATCCGACTTGTCAAAAGTGCTCTAAAGTCTGGTGTTTACTGAAGCAGAAGCTGCTAGATATCCCAATAACAAATTAAGAATAAAACCCTGCTGCACTTGTGTAATATTCAAGGCCAGCTCTGGCAAATTTAATTAGCAGACACGAATAAAGCATTTCAAAATGTGTGTGTGTGTGTGTGTGTGTGTGTGTGTGTGTGTGTGTGTGTGTGTGTGTGTGTGTGTGTGTGTGTGTGTGTGTGTGTGTGTGTGTGTGTTTGTGATCTGATGGGATCAATAGTGGTTTGGGATGTCCAGTTGGCAGCTGCTGAGAGCAGGAAACAGGTGCAGACATGGATGCTTGATGTACGACTGAAATGAGATGAAACCACTTGACCCCCAGAAGAACCAATTAATTACACAAAATCTCCTGCAACAGTGAAACTCCGAACAGCTCGACTGTGGCGGATCAGTGAGGAATGCCTGGATCCAGCACGGCCCCGCCCCCTCCTGAAACATTTCCACGTGTCTGCCTGAATAAAGAGGAGGATGATAAAGTTATATGCGAATAACGAGAAGTGTTGAAATGTTTGCTGCCCGGCAATTAGGTACATTTTTTCAATGATGCATGAAATGTTACACCAACTCACAGAGAGAGAGGAGAGAGAGAGGGCCAGAGATTGACAGTTACTGGGAGGGTTTTCAACAGGGCTCTTCCTGAGAGTATTGTGGAGCAGCAGCTGAGATGTTAGGCATTTTAATTCTACTGCTAATTATGCAACTGTGTGAAACTGGCCAGCAACAAACACAGACACACACACACACACACAGAAACACCTCTGAGACAAACACACTGGCCGAAGGAAATCCAGCAAAAGAATTTCCATTTCTATATCATTACGATCCAAACTTCACTTCACTTCCTGCTCATGTATAACAGATATGGTGGAGCCCAACAAGTACTGTGTGTTAACTTCTGCACTGTGAGGCTTTGTTAGATTTTGTGGCGTAAAAACAGAGACAGTTTTGCAGTGAAATCAGTCCACGAGCTCAGTGGATGAGAAGTAAATGAGTGTGACTCTGGCGTCAAGTTTTACATTCAACTTAAGACGATATTTGTGAGAAATATCAACCTGATAGTACGGACTTTTGTGGGAGCAGAGCAGAGGATGCCGCTGTAGCTCGTTGCAGCATTTTATATAACCCTACTTTGCAAGAGGATAAACTGTCCCACAAAAGAGGAGTTGTCTGCAGACAGTTATGAGGAGTTGATGGTATAAATATTAGACTGGCAACAGAATCTGGCCCTGGCATTTTTGTCTGTCTCCCATTCTTTTTTTCTCAGATTTTTCCCCTCCACCTTTTTGCTCTTTCAGCCCTTTATTATGCATTTAATTTGGCTTTTCATTCACTTCCACTTGAAGAGCTTTACCCCTGACATTACATGATACATGGATCCACTTGAAGGGTAGGTGGTGATGGTACCACCTTACAGCATCTGGCTGTAAAGTTGTGATGT
The DNA here is from genome assembly GCF_963691815.1 of Echiichthys vipera. Lineage (NCBI taxonomy): Eukaryota > Metazoa > Chordata > Actinopteri > Perciformes > Trachinidae > Echiichthys > Echiichthys vipera. The sequence continues at coordinate 15,307,220 of NC_139844.1, read as the reverse complement.
AACACCCTTTCAAACTACTATTTCCGGGCACAAGACGGTCCAAGCCTCATATTTCTACCATGCTTCAGTGCTGTGTTCCCCGTTGTTTGCAAAAATCTGAGTAACAAAATCAACAACATAGTTTCATTTTACCACTTTTCTGTCGATGAAAGGGTGTCTCACTGAAAAAGAAGTGATCGTAATTGTTCACAGGTCCGGCCGTTGTTGTCTGTTTTCTTAGGGTGTTACGTCAGGCTTTACACCCCATAGGTATGCTATTTAACATTTTGTTCCAGCTTGTCATTTTTTAAATTTAGGAAATGATTACATAAATCTCTTTTCGGTAAAATTTGACCCTGCTGAGAGAGAAAGTATTGTAGTGGATGTTTGGATCTCACATGTTGCAAATTATGCTCTCGAAAAATCATCCTTTATTTCTTTTTTCAGTTCATAGGCTTCATATAAACACATTAAGGCCAAACATATTATTCCCATTTTTTAAATAGCCCTCGATATCAATCTGCTAAACTTCAGTCGATTTAACTTGATTCACAGTGGCGGTTACATGTTCCCACTTGCTCTGTTGAAGTGCCTCTACTGAAGCTCCCAAACAACAGCTGTTTGCGGTGTTTAACCTCCTTAAAGCAGCTACATTTCCTTCTTGGAGAACATTCATGGTTTAGTGTGAACACAATGTTTTGGGAAGGATTCTATGCAGTTTTATAAATGAGGCCCCAGGGCTTTATCCGCATTTCCACATACACACATTTATCCATTCTTCCTGAGTGGGACATCACATATTTGGATATTTTGTTTTTGGATAAATAAATACATTTTTCGGACATGGAAATATTGTAATTTTGTCTTTATTAGATTGTGTGGTTGCAACTCAACTTTGATTACATCAAATGTAGGTTCCTCAGTTATTATTCGTCACATTTTTTGGTCAAGTATTAGGCCATTTATTTTTGTATAAAGCCCTAATTTTAGGTATTTTCTAAAAATAGCAAAAAAAGAATGTGATTGATTATTTGGATACACGTTCAAATTGCTTTTGTTTATATATATATATATGCAGAGATTCAGTATCCTCAATTTTGCAGAGAAAGAATGGAGATTTTGGTGAAATTTGATGCAGACAAAGTAAAATAAAACGGTGTTACATAACATTAAATATGAGCGTCATTTTCAGACTTCAGAAACCTTTCATACCCTCGGGTGTGTCAATCAGCAGTAGGTGCATTCAGCGGGGTGGAGGGGGTGCAGGAGGATGTTTGAGGTGTATAGGTATCAGGTGGCCTTCTCTTCTGAAGCACCAGGCTAAAATTTTGAACGCTGCCCTAATTGAGTGCCCCTCCCCTGGCCAGCGTGGTCCTGGTGTCCCCCCTCTCGGGGCCCGGGGGGCCGGTGTGCCCGTCTGGGGGGGCCTGACCCCAAAACCCTGCCTGAGGCACTGACTGCCACCAGCCTGAACCCTCCCTAACCCCCAACTAGCTCACTCCACTCTCCGGCTTTCTTTCTCTGATGCTCTGCTCCTTTCTGTCCAATTGGCTCTGAGCTACAGACTTCTTTTGTCTGTCCTCATTAGAATACTGATCCTGCACACACACACACACACACACACACACACACACACACACACACACACACACACACACACACACACACACACCCACACACATACACACACACACACACACACACACACATTCATTTTTCACTAATTGCAGTATCATTAGTCGATCCATTGCTAGCCAGATGGTAAACAAAGGAATTTGAAAATTACACTGTGAAAGTGGAATAATTGAACACGTGCTTGTTCTGTTTCATAAAATACAATCTATAATGCACATTAAGGTCTTTAATTTGGTTTAAAAGGTTTGGTTTGAATTGTCCTAAATTATAAATTACAAATTTAGCTCAAAGGGCTTTTACAATCTGTGCAGCGTACATCAACCATTCGACCTTCCGACCTATTATCTAAACTATTCCTACTTCTTACTGATCTTTAGAATTCTTTTTAGATTTTTAAAAAAATGTAAACAAGAAACCAGGCTTCAATACACAGAGAATCACAGCTACAGTTCCAATGGTGAAATGTTTGCATTTTATGTATCTATAACAGTTAGCATGAGCACTGTGGTATATCATAACTGAACACACACTGCTTTCCAAGGAACGACTAATGGACACAAATTGTACAAAAGTTTTTTTTTTTTAAGCAGGTTGAGGTGCTATATAAATACTGTGAAAGTATGAACAATGCTCATCCACAAATTGTATGATCTGTATTCAGAAACTGTTGCTGTGTCTCACTTCAACGTATTCTCATCAACGGGTTAGAATTATATATTTGGAAAACTTATGCACAACCATTTAATATCTGGCAGAAACAAATACATATGACTAAATATGAGATTCTGCTGTGCAATGGTTAAGTGATACCCTACCCATTTTAATCCAGGTCTGTGTCATGACTATGTGGGTATGAATGGTGTTTTGCCTGTCTCAGTGGCGGAAGTCCGAGAGGACACTGTAGGTGTGTCGAAATCTGCCAAATGCAGAAACCTGGATTACAATGAATCCTTCAAGTTTAGGCAACAAAACGATTTGTTCAAGATCAGAAAAAAGGTTGTGGTTTGGCTTAATACTGACGGGACACAAACGCTAGCCTGGCTAGCACGACCAAATCTCAAGAAAATTTGTTCTGGGAAGCACCTATTCATTTTCTCATATTTGAGGCGTGGTTAGCGAGTGCCCAGAGCCATTTATTGGGCGCTACGAATGTCTATCAAATGTGTCTGTACGTAGGTCATAGCCATTCATATCCGTTATACCAGATGACGTGTGTAAAAAAAGCTACGGTGCAAGCTTTGGTGTGTCGCATAGACGTTGTCATTGTCTTTCCATCCCTCTCCGTTCTGTGATTGGTTCACTCGCTGAGGCCAAAATCGGATCCATGGAATCCAGGCTGCCAAGCAGGGTGATATAATATCATGCGCAAGGCAGCAAGGGTATACTTAGGCTACACAAACACTGGATCCCTTCCCCCTACACTGATTTTAGTTGTCTTATACACGTCACCTGATTTCCTTCAGGTGTTATAAAGACGTGGATTACCTACAAATTAAAATGCATTACTTTTCATGAATGACGACAGCCTAATTAGGTTGAACAGAACAACTTCTCATTATGTTTTATATAATAATATATCACTTCATATATATTTATGCTTTAGCAACAGGAAAAAACCTGCTCAGTAATGATGCAATCAGACCCTTTTTATGTCCCACCTGTTAAATATGTGATTGTGGAAGTCATAGTTAGAGATGGCGTTGTCTCTTTTAGACACAAAGGGAGAGAAATCACAGGTAACACTGTGCGATTGAGTGGGTCCCTTCAAACCCCTCGCCTCCATCCACCAGCAGCTGTCCATCATTTTGATTGGCAGCACAGAGGAGGGCTCTGACGGGCAGATGAGAGCAAGAAGCCGATCTCTGCCTCAGAGGCAACAGCGGCAGTCCTGTGTTCTCCTGCCCACCTCCCACCACCACCTCCTGCTCTCCTGCCCACCTCCCACCGCCTCCTTCAGGCCCTCCTCCCTCCTCTGCCTGCAGCCAATAAAAAGTGGACATCGTCTCATGGAGTAAATGTATTGTTTACATGGACCAGAGTGCTCTATATCCCTGTTTGTCTGGCTGGCTATTGTTGAAGCATCAAGGAAAGACAAGAAAGTGCAACATACACAAAGTTGTCACCAAGAGCAACAGCTGCATTTAAGAGTGTTGCTGTGGCGTCTGTATAGCTCTGAGAAACTTCATTAAACCTTCCTGCGGGGAGAGACCATACACCACTGCTGCGCCTCCTTCTCCGGACTTTGCCCACGTACTTTTGAAGTGTTTTTCACCTGCATCATGATCTCTAGAGCTGATCAACATCTCCCCGACCACCTTTATCCTCCTTTTTATGGACCCTCACCTCGCTCCTGAGGCCCACCGTGCTCTCCAGGACCACCTTTGGCCTATTTTTACGGATTGTACCTTAGCTCTACAGTGTACCGCTCCACGCTCTCCAGGCCCACCTCATTCTCCAGGCTCCCCGTGGCCACTTGACTTTCCAGCTGCCTTTGCAGGTCCACGCTTTACTCCACAGGCCCTCACTAGTCTCCAGGCTCCTCATGCCCACAGCCAGAGTCTCTTTGATGTTGCCCTCCTGGCAGACAACATAGGGGTTGGTGGACAGATTGGTTTGTGTGTGTGTATGTGTGTGTGTGTGTGTGTGTGCGTGTGTGTGTGTGTGCGCGCGCGTGTGTGTGTGCGCGCGTGTGTGTGTGTGTGTGTGTGTGTGTGTGTGTGTGTGTGTGTGATGAGCAAACACACTTGTGAACACATGCACAAACACTAAAAAGAAAAAATCACAGCAGCAATAAAACGAAGGAGCCTCATTGGTGTGTGTGTGTGTGTGTGTGTGTGTGTGCCATACTAGAATACACTCTTCTTGTTCACACACACACACAAACACAGAAAAAAGGCAGACATGAAAAGGACTGGGTGATGAGCGGCTGACAGCAGCTCGACTGGCTCTGCTTGGTCTGACCAGAGTGGGCGGGTCTTCCTCTGAAGATTGACACATGTCATCACCAATAAGACTCCAGACCGTCAGCTGTCAAACCATCACCAGGCTGGCTTTTGCCCAGACAAAAAAAGAAAAAAGGATTATAATCAAAAAGGTTTTCAATAGAACATTTACACACAGAAGACTTTGGAACAGAATTCTTTATTTATTTGAAACTGCATCAAAATAAAAGTAAAATTCGGAACTCTTGTAAAATGTTTCCAACAAAGACTGATTGATTTCTCACAATATCTGTATGCAATAAAAGTTTGGGGTTGTGATAAATATCTTACATTTTGTATTAAAGGTTTCCTAAAAGGACTTGAGAGACACTGAGAAAGTATGTTATTTATTATATTACAGTTTTGACATTCAGCTTTTATAAAAGTCAAATACTGACGTTTCGTCCCGACCCTTGGCGTCTGATACTGACGCACAAGGCACTCACACAACAGAGACGCTTGGATTACAACACACACACACACACACACACACGAACACACACAAACACACAGAGAGTGACTTCCTTCTCTACTCAGGACGCCATACTCCACATTTGTTTGCTGCTGTATTCATTTTTGAATGTCGAGTACAGACCCCTTAAACTTACTTACCCAGAAAGGGAAATTCAATACAATATTAAAAACACAAAATGCACAAAAACAAGATCATATCTCGTAATTTCCAATACTTACTAATGCAGTTGATTCTGCAGTGACTCAAATAAGTCATGAATTAAAACTTGTGGCACAGCTCGCATGCTTTATCCACCTCACTGACAGTTTCAGCATTCATCAGGGTAGTTTCTGAGATAGTTCCCTTGTAAACAGTCCATTGATCTCTCAGGAGACAATAGATCACTGTTGGATAACAAACAAAACAACATTATCTATTTTACAAAGTATTTACTCTCAGTGGATACAAAAATCTATAAGACAAGTACAAAACATAAGCTGTTGCAGGCAGTTGGATCAAAATATTATTTCACAAATACAGCCTGTTATCTTAACCCATCGATGGGTAAAAAAATAACTGCTTCGGCGTGCTTAATGTTAGACTCTGGAGCGCACACAGGTGGCAGCGATGAATAAGCACCAGCTTCATTAGTCGACAAGATGCAACTGCTGCAATAAACAACACAAGAATCAGGAAAAATGATTTTGCATTCGGAAAATGACAACAAAATAAACAACATAATGCAAAAGCTTCACTATTGACTTTAATTCAAAACTGCAAATGAAAGATGTAATGTCTATGAGGCAATAATATGACACTTTTATACCCATGTAGATTCAGAAATGATTAGTTATTAGGTGTATTAGTGGTTTCAGTGATTTTCATTCGCCTCTGCGGATATTTAAGGAGTGCAGATTGAGGTCAGAAGGTGATTTAATTACTCACCACGTAATTCATCCCATGTGGACTGCACTGATTGTCTCTAACCCGCCAAAGAACCTGTTAAACTTTGTAAAGCAGTCTTGCGGTGGTGGGGTTTCTCTAAGATAATCTTCTGTACTTCAATGAGTGAATTAGCATTGCAGATTATCTCGATGAACCTGACCGTCAGCTGTGGAAAAAAGATGGCGGTGGGGTCGCTGCCCTCAATTGAGCACTCTGGAGGCAATCTCAGGTCTCAGTTCAACTCCCGTTGACACTTGGTGGTGATGTCTGGTGTGCTCTTCATATAAACTAAAGCCAAAGTCAGAACAATTACGTGTCAGGATTCCTCTGGTGTCTTGTGAGAGACACATCAGCTCTTTAAAGGAACATTTTGCTCCAGTTATTGCTCTTCAAGGGGATTACGCTTTTTATAGAACTATAGGAATTCACTTACTTCTCCCTCAAGGGGTACTTAAATGTCATTTTTGTCAAGCAGATTGTGACAAACTTTAGACTTCTTATTAAATATCGCATGTCACAGCCCATCAACCTTGATGTCGAGAGCAACATTAGAGGCTCTGTCATGATCAAATGTGGTTTTGATTTGAAATGAGACAACAATGAGGCACCGTCGGAGGAGGATTCACATGCTTTAGCTTGCGGTTGTAGCTGGATGTACGGCCTATGGCTGGCAGGCTGCTGCTAGCGCTCTGCCAAGCAGATGAGAGTCGGGTTAATGTTGGGATTTGTTCCCTAAAGCTTCGACACAGAGGAAATACTGATCAGCTCTGCCGTCAGCCTCAAGACCTGCTAATCGCTAATCAGCACTTACACGGCCTCTCTCTCTCTCTCTCTGTCTCTCTCTCTCTCTCTCTCTGTCTCTCTCCGTCTCTCTCTCTCTCTCTCTCTGTCTCTCTCTCTCTCTCTCTCTCTCTCTCCCCTTCTCTCTCTCTCTCCCCTTCTCTCTCTCTCTCTCTCTCCCTCTCTCTCTCTCCCCTTCTCTCTCTCTCTCTCACACACACAAGGAGTAGTGACACAATTCACGTCCTGTAATCATGTGTGTTTATTTGTGTGGAAAGTTCTCTTTTCTCTTTTTTACTCCTCTTAAAAACACCAACAGGAAACAGGGGCAATGCAAAATTAAAACAATTTCTTTAAAGATATCACAGACTTTGTACCGTCTATGATATTTATATTATTTTATACTTACAAAACAGGAAGAGTAAAGGTAATTCTAACAAATAACGATTAATGCTGCCTACTCGTGTGTTTAGTTTTTAGTTATGTAAAGCACACACTGGACAATGCTGGACATCTGAATTTCCCCAATTGGGGATGAATAAAGTACTACTATTCTATACTCAATACACAATGATTACATTACGTTAAGCTGACCTATACTCAATCTTTATCTCACACAAACACAGATTTAAATGTAAACTCATTCATATATTATGACAATATTTAACTACTAAGGTGAAGAAACCTAGTAACACCAATAAAGTAACGGAAGGACAATGCAGAGCACACGCAGGGTTGTATTTTTAATTTTCAACTCTTAATTTTGACAATGTTGCAAAGTAACAAACTCTATGCATAATGTCCTTAAAGTAGCCAAAACGTTTATACCAGAAAAAGAGAAACTATAGCTAAAAATACAGCTACTAGAACTCTTAGAGCCTCATAACTTTTCTGTCCTCACTTCACCGGCTCCAGACTACAAACTGCTACTTTTACCTACAAGAGTCTTCATGGTGCAACACCGCCTGCAGACCTCTTCAGACCTCACACGCCCCGGTTTAGATCAGAGGATGCAGGTTTTCTCGTTACTCCAAAGACTAATGAGCCATCTACTGTGGCGGAGCATTTTCTTCCACTGCCGTGGAATTTTTTTTAAATTTTCTCCTGTAATGTTTCACAGTATAATCAGGCAAAAAAAAAAAAAAAAAAAAAAAAAATATATATATATATATATATAATATTTTTTATCTGTGAATTGTGTTCTTTTATTTGTAAAGTGTATTATGACAAACATGACTCATGTATGTATTTTTTCAGTCACCAAATGAATTTACTTTTACAGGTGATTTATATAAAACCTGAATGTATGTTGTGACTTATGCAACTCACTAACGCAGATCATTTTAAATTGAAGGTACTGACAGTGGTGGAAGGTAACTCCTTAATAAATGTACCCGAGTACTGTACTCGAGTACAACTGTGCAGTATTTGAACTTTATACTTCTTCTCCACTACATCTCACAGGTAAATATTGTGGCATCTTTAGTTATCATGCAGATTAAGATTATTGTTACAAATTCAAACTCAACTATTAAATTATAATATACGTATAATTGCACTTTAAGCAACCTATCAATATATACAGTCATTTAAATGAGCTTGTTTTTTTACCAGCTGCAAGATTAAGTAATCAATAATTATAACCCAATAGTTTACTACTACTGTTCATAATGACTATTTTTACTTTTGGTGCTTTAAGTACATATTAATACTAATACTTTTTCTCTTACTTTTAAGTCAAAATTGTAATAGAGGACTTTTATTTACAGAGCATTACTTCACTGTACTGATACTGATATTTCTACTATTCAAACTGAATGATTTATTGATTTCTTTGTTCACGTGTCATGCACATAAAGTGTCTGACCCTCATGGATGAACAAGACGCCAACATTTCCATTGCGGTGTTCAAATGTTGCATTAGCTTTTCTTTCATTGCAAAGTTGTTGTGCCTTCTCTTCAAGGCTTGACAAAAAAATTCCCTTCCTGAAGCACAGCTCAAATTTTTCATAGTCATCCAACCAAAACGAAAATCAACATAAATAGAGGTTATTGTAGTAAAAAAAGTGCATCCCTTACGTCCTTGTAGACAGGACGGCAAAACAAGGACTAAAACATTTTTACTCCATATTTAAACTTCCATAACGTACTCGGAACCTCATAATAAAACGGTCCAGCCTCAGTATCCGTCCGTCCACCTGGCAGTTCCCTGTGATTAATTCAACATCTCAGTCACATCCAATATTCACAGCTGATTTTGCTCTCCTCTGCTCCCCTCAGAATCATTATAATCAAAATCCCACCTCAGCCATCTTTAACCTCCTCCACCATGTTTGCAGATACTTCCTGTCTGCCCCCCCACCGCTTCCCCCAACCCCCCTAGCCCCACCCTCAGATTGGACCCGTCATACCGAGGGGTAATGTGGGTATTGTTCTGGGCTGGGCCGGCCTCTTCACAGGAACATCGAATTCTGTTTGAAGTCGTGATCCGGCACGGCCGACTCACCTGCAAGATCAATACGCCGGGTTCAAAGCTGCCGGCTTCACAGAGAACACACTCTTATTAATTTATAGAAACTTCTAGAAACTTTGTCTGAAGGGAAAAACCTCCAACTCTGTGTGGTGGAGAGACAGGGGGAATTATTAATATACCTGGAGAGAAAGACGGTAGAGAAGGAGAGAGGCCATTCCAACCATCTTCTAACACCTTACAGTAGCTATATGAATATTTAAATGACTTACTGTTTGATGTGGATTGATCATACAAAAAGTGTGTGTGTGACTGTGTTGTGTGTGTCGGGAGGAGACAGATGGATATGGAAGACGGTTAAAAGAATCATTAGATCAAGAACGTGTGTGTGTGTGTGTGCAGGCCTGCAACTGTGCATGTGTGTTTAACTCATTAAGGGAGTCTATTTGAGTTTTCCTTTGTTGTCAGATTTGATGATTTGGGGGAAATTTCCAGCTTTGGATTCAAAGCATTCCTGTTCGGCGCTCCAAGCCCGCGGCGTCAGGGAATGAAACACTCTGCATTTATATTTAATGATATCAATTTATCAACAGGAACAATCTCAGGATGTTGGCTCAGATTTGATTCCATGTTCCCCTGTTTTTACCTGAGGGACACATGCACACGTTTGCTCATCGCCTCACCATTACCATACTCCTCTTTCTCTCACATCTGTATGCTGATAATAACCAACAACTTCCTGACTGTGCAGTTCAGTCTGTTCCTCCCCGCATACCTGCTGCAGAAACACTGTGGCGCTGGAAAGATGGGAAGCTGTCGGGTGGAGTTTTCACATGCAAACGGTACAGAACAAAAAAAATATCTGTACTGCACACTATGTTAACTTTTAGTCTGTTCACAAGAAAAGTGACAAATTAAGGTTTCAAACTAGACCCCATGTAGACTAAAAAATGTAATTTATTAGTGATGGACACTATTTTCACACAATGCAATGCACAAAGGAAATGAAGGAGCTTCTCTGGAAAAAAAGTACAGTGATTAAATAATGTGGATGGTGATTAATCAGCACCAACAACACATGAGACAAAAAAAATATTAAATATTTTCATTTATCATCACATTTTGACCGACATCTCCCAGTCATTTAAAATGATGAGTTAATTTCTTGTACACTAACTGCAAAAACACGCATACAACAAGGACTATATAGCATATAGTATATATTGTTTTCAATTAGCATTTAGTATGGATTTTGGCCCAGAATAACTTTTACTAATATTCACATCTGAGACTTTACATTTAAAATTTGTTTGTGTTAGGTTAATTGATGAGTCTAAAATTGCCCGTAGGTGTGAATGGTTGTCTGTCTCTGTACGTCTCTATGTGCCCTGTGATAGACTGGCGTCCTGTCCAGGGTGTACCCCGCCTCACGCCCGATGTCAGCTGGGATCGGCTCCAGCACCCCCGTGACCTCGACCCCGGGATAAAGCGGTTGAAGATGAATGAATGAAATTTGTCGCAAAGAATTTAAAGATAGATTCCATATTTTCCACATTGATCATTGCTTATATAAAAAACAGAAGAGATTGAAAAAAATATTTTCTTGGACTCTCAGCCTGGTAATAGCAACCAGTATCAAACGTGACCTAAAATAAAAACACCTATCAGAACCAATGTTTGGATGAGACTATATTGATTATTCATATGATTACTTTTACAATACATCCAAAAAATATTTTATTATGAAGATAAAGTGTAAAAAATAATCTTGATTGTAGTCTTACATCAAGTTTGAATGAAGTTTCTCACTGAAAGAACGAAGAAGTACTTTGTAGAAGTTTTTTTTTACTCATGTCAGTAAGTCCGGTATGCTATGTCACAGTGTTTGTAGCTGCAGCTGCATCAGATCTGACACTCCCTATGATTCTGGCTCCTAAAGATGAAGTCAAAACCTGATTACAGTCCTCATATAAAAGGAGATCCAAGTCAAAGCAATGCTGTATTAATCACTGAGTGTCTGCACCTCCTCCTCCTCTTCCTCCTGCTGCTTTAATGTGCTGCTCTGTGTTGGACTTCTAGGAGTTGTGTGAGTGTGTGAGTGTATGTAGGCTGCATATAAAAGCTCCTCCATCCTCGAAAACCAACTGAACTCGCACAGGCTCAAAGTAACAAGGTTCAAGAGTGCACGGTCCAACTGCAGAGACTGAAAGTGTGTGTGAGAGGGAGACGCTTAGGAGGTAGATATTACACGACTGTGTGTGTGTGTGTGTGTGTGTGTGTGTGTGTGTGTGTGTGTGTGTGTGTGTGTGTGTGTGTGTGTGTTTGTGTGTGTGTGTGTGTGTGTGTGTAAGGATAGAAAGTCCAGTGTGCAGGCCGCTGCAGTGAACTCTGGGGAAGGCAGAGAGAATCCTAAGTCAGTCTGTAGAGAGTGAGGCTTTCCCTTTCAACTAGAGCTCCCCTGGACTCTGCACACACACACAAAAATTACACACACAAACACACACCGACATGTACGCAGATCCATGCACAGACAAGCAAAAACACACATACTGACAGAAGCACCAAAACACACACACACCCACACACACACACACAAACACACACAGGGGACATGAAGACTTGGATACCCGTGTGTACACACAGACAAAAAGTACACACGGGATATGGCTGCACATTGTGGTACACACTCATACACACACACACACACACACACACACACACACACACACACACACACACACACACACACACACACACACACACACACACACACACACACACACACACACACACACACACACACACACAAAACACACACACACACACTCACACACACTCTCTCTCTCTCTCTCTCTCGCTCTCTTTTAGTGTCTCTCAGTAGTTCCTCAGTGTTTCATCTGACAGCTTATTCCCAGTGTGGCTCCACTCTGTATTCACCCCGGATCCCCTCAGCACAGACACCCTGTGAACACACAGTCCCAGGTGGAGAGGGGGGGAAGGTGACCTCAGTCCACACACACACACACACACACACACACACACACACACACACACACACACACACACACACACACACACACACACACACACACACACACACACACACACACACACACGTATACACACACACACACACACACACACACGCACACACACACACACAAGCGTATACACACACAAGCGTATATACACACACACACACACACAACACACACACACACACACACAAACGATCATGTTCACGACAAAAACACATTCACCAATTCAAAATTACAAAATTTGTCTCACAACTATGGGGAAATAAAAATGAAACTGTTACTGTAATAGAATTAGCATATTCTTAAAAATGTCTGACATGTCTGCGGTGACGATAAGCTGTCTCCAACGTGTTCTGGAGAGTTTCAGGTGACATATTCGTTATAGTATGATGAGAATCTGAAGGGCTGAGTTTGCATGGGAGTGAAACAAGCAGTAGAAAAATAAAAACGGCACCTGGCTGGTAGACCTGTCTTTTCCCCCCCTTAAGACCCTTCTGTAAGATTCTGATGGCCTAAGAAGTGTGTGAAAATACCTAACAAAAATAGAAAAAGAAATAAATAATAAAAAGTTTGATTTTTGTTATTCAATAATAATAATAACATGTTGCCCTTCTACAACTTGTTCTTATGCGCAGTCCAGACCAAACATTCATGAGGAGACAAGTTGAAACTTGCAACTTTGCAATGTTCTGAAACCTGCCAGATTACATCAATGAGACGAGACGAGACGGTGTATCATCCCCATAGTAATGACTCTCTGTACTTACATTCTAACTCTTGACCTTTCAGGCATTTTCTGGGCTGGATATAATAGTGATAGTGATAGTGATAGTGATAGTGATAGTGATAGTGATAGTGATAGTGATAGTGAGATACTTGCTTCAGCTGCATTTCCGTTTCCATTTGCTGTTATTCACGTTTTGTATGACATCGTATGCAAAGTAATGCACCAATATTGGTGTGTGTTCAATTTGAATGAGGTGCTGTAGTATAACCGCTAATGGTCACGTAGGGAGGAAGGCATTAACTAGAACATCATATTCTGTAAGATATCCTACAAACCTGTTGATGAGCATAGCTTGGCATTTCAAGTAGCGATGAAACAGCGAAAGTAACGTTATACTTTTCTTGCATAAAGTGTTTTCAGGAGCATATTTCAGTGTGCTGTATAGCTGTAAAATGAGTAAGTTGCAACCAAGTCAAGCTAAAACTAAGCCTGCCCACCAGCCCACCATTTAAAGCTGCTATAATCCATTTGTTTTATTTGTGAAAGATGAAATGACAATGTGTAATGTCAAAGTCAAAACTGACATAAATTGTCTCTGCAGTTCCGCTTAATGCTCGCAGGTGTTCATGCACAGTGATGAAGCTCTAAACCCACTGTACAAAAGACAGACAGACACAGTTAGTGACTGGCTGGTGACCACGGTAGAGCATTTATCAGCTAAACAGCCAGATATTTCCCCTCAGGAGTTTGTAGAGAGCAGAGACTAGAGTTAATATTGGGACTCCAGAACTCCAAATGAATGCTAATGTTGTCTCTACTGGATTTCTAAATAGGCAACTGTTTGCTGACATGCCCACCCTATCAACTTTATAAGGTTGTCCCTGCAGAGCTGAGCCGAGCCCTTCAATGAACAGCAACTTTTGCAGAATACCTAAAGAAGTCTCTAGGCTCTAGGCTTCTAGAGCAGAAGTTGAACAGAGTCTCACCCCAGTGTTCGGTTCCAACAGAAATGTTCGTCCTCGCCCTTGGGCCCAGGCTGAAAATACTTTGGGTTTGTTTGTTGTTATTTTTCTGTGAGAGCCATCAGAAGTGATACATTTTGCGATTAACTGACCTGAGTGCCACAGAATAAAGTCAAGTTGGTTCACT
>NC_139844.1:15258062-15288062 GCF_963691815.1 Echiichthys vipera | reverse complement strand
CCTCACATCAGATCAGCACGGCGCTCTTTGAAGGAGATGGACGTTGTAGCTTTATCAAACAGACAAAGCAGTGATCTTACCTTCCGGCGTAAAACAACTACATACACCTTACAGCAACAAACGTCTCTGTCTGTGTGTGTGTGTGTATGTGTGTGTGCGGCAGCAAAACAAGTAGATGGGTGTAATTTCATAGGTGTGTGTGTGTGTGTGTATATGTGTATGTGTGCTTGAGTGTGTGAGTGTGTTTGTAGGCGGACCTTGCCTCAAGCTAAAGTCATTGAACAGTTAAGGAGTTCCTGCTACACTCCAGGCTAAAGCTGAAATGCAACCGTCTGACCACGCGTGAAATTACCTCTCTTTCATGAGTGCAAAGCGCACAAACACGCACATACACACACACACACACACACACACACACACACACACACACACACACACACACACACACACACACACACACACACACACACACACACACACGCACATAAAATTGTACAAACATACAGTAATAACATGTACAGTAACTGCACACCTGTAATAGAGAAACACACACACATGATAAAAGCGTTGCAGAAAGGCATGTCACAGCTGTTAGTGGTAACATGGCATTGTGACATGGAAGCCTTAGATGTGCTAATAGCGCTGCTCTGTGTGTGTGTGCGCACGCGTGTGTGTGTGTGTGTGTTGGTTTCAAGTATTAAGGAGTGGAATATCTTTTACAGATTACAGCATTTTTTTATCCAACAGTTACAAAATGCTTCAAGCAGATGGAAGAAAGTAAAAATGAGATGATAACAGAACACAAATATACACGTTAAAAGAACTTAAAGGTATGTCAACATATACATGGAACATGGTGGTCAATAATCCCGTTCATCCTTAAATATAAGCAAAGATGACCAAATTGTATTTTGAACCAAAATATTCACCATTGCTTATTAAAACAATAAACATAAAGAAATATATTGCTTGTTTAACTGAGAAATATACCGATCTAAACTAATGTTGGAGTGAGTTTCCTTGCTATGCCAGTACCGGCTCAAAATGAAGATGCCAGAAAAGTTATGAAGTATGCTCATGCAGCCCCCGCTAACAAGTAACACTACAGTTTAAAATATATCCTGAGTTGTGCGATCCACAGCAATGAAAAAAAAATTTACCTGGCAAGCTGTAGCTCTGGAGATTGGCTTGGATTTGGGAGAAATCCAATTTTGTGTGTCCACACATTATTATAAGCCAATAAAGAGGTGGAGATGTACCCAGATCTTTTAGTGAAAGCAGTCATAAGTAAAAGTAAAAGTAATAACACAATAAAAAGTGATGATGCGCTGTGCATGATGCATTTTCATGCGTGTTTTCATGGTCTTTGGCCAAAGCTCTGTGTTCAGTCCGATTATATTCTACATCAGATTTGGGTTGTATCATACAACTTCCATAAATCAAATTGGATGCCAACAAGGAGTTTTAATAATATCAGTATGTTTTATACAATACCTGATCATATCAGTCAATGTGAAACAGTTGCTTGACTGAAATATTTTGTTTATTTGCCATGACAACTATTTGTTCTATGCTGTATTTTAGACGTTTCAGTTGTTCTTCAATTTTAACATAGAGTGTCTACTTTCATTTTAATTCCTCTCGACTTCTCTTTTCTCTTTTAAAGGTTTATGATAAAAGGCGCATGTAGGTTTGCATGATAATATTACATATAGTTATTAAAAAAAAAGTATGCCAACTCTCCCCTTTGGTTTAGGTTAGGAAAATATCATAGTCAATGTTTGATAAAAAATAAAATAATAAAAGACACAGTATATTCTCAACAACAGGTTAATTGGACATCTTACGAAGTGTACCACAACAAATTGAGGCAACAAAAGGTGACGGCCCTCCTCCCTACACAGAGTTTAGTGCTCTTATACTAGGTCACCTGATTTCCCTCTTTGCTCTCGATGTACTTTCTACAGTAATAAATACTTGGATTACACACAAATTACAGTTTATTACTTTTTCGTAGTTATACATATGAACAGTGAATGAGAACAGCCTGAAATATATAATGATGGCTACATGAGAAGAATAAGATCCTGAGCTAATTGTGTTAAAGACAAATGCTTCCACGCCTCTGCCAATCAGACCACCACATGTTTACTTTCCACTGCACGATATGAAACTTTCACAGCAGTTTCCACTTAACGTAAATCTTTAATGAGGAATAGCTGCACATGAACACAATCTGGGAGCCTGCTCGCTCGCTCACTCACTCAATCTGAACTCTTTATTTTAACCTACTTATGATGTTTCCATCTCCCCCAAAAGAAAGGATGCGAATTCTGTGATCTGAAGAACAGAAGTGACAACTTTACCTCTGAATTCATCTTCTCAAGTCTTCAGGAAGTTTCCAATTTACAGTTTAAGGTTGAGTGATGCTGCAATACATCATCTTCCTCTTTTTCGGTTGTTTTTGTTGTGCATACTGCATATATTAAAAGCCTGGCAGAACAAATCTCCAGACGGTTACCTTGGGCTCTAGTTGACTATAGGTTTTCCATTAGTTCAGCTGCTGACTGATTTTGAACGTTCAATAACACTCAGGCCGTCAATTGACACTAAAAACTGCTCAGCTTACTTAGACTGAAAAACTCGATACATAATGCACTCATGGTCTCTATACACAACCTGTTTATCCGTCTGTCAATCAATCTATCAATCTGTGTTAGGCCTTACACACACACACACACACACACACTCACACACACACACACACAAACACACGCACACACACACACAGCCCTGGGTGACGGTTTAGTAGGGTAATACAGTCTCAAGCCTTTCGCAAGGCAGTGTGTCACAGCGCATTATCCCAATTCCAGATCACAGCGAGCGTTTACACGCACACACACATACACATGCAGAATATACTGCTTACACACACACACACGCACACACACCCAGGCACACACGCACTCACACACACACACACCACACCACACACACACACACTGCCATCACAGCAGTCGTCAGTTAGATTTGGTTCTTTTGAAGTGGAGCAGAAGTGCGGTAATGTCACAGCCTTGGGCGACAGACTGCTAGCACCCTGACACCCATATTACCCCCCTCCCTCCAGGTTACCCCTCCCCCCCTCTCCAAGCCTGCACCGCCCGCCTGCCCGCCCACCACCAACACCATCTTCCTCTTTCTCGCAGTGAACGCACTGTAACACACACACACACACACACACACACACACACACACACACACACACACACGGAGACTGTCACAGCACATCTAGCTCCAAACTCCTACTCTAGTCTTTGTGTTTTTAATATCTCCATCTCAGATAATGTGATCTGTTTCTGTCCTCCGAGAAAGGGAGAGAGAGAGAGAGAGAGAGAGAGAGAGAGAGAGAGAGAGAGAGAGAGAGAGTGTGTGCGTGTGTGTGTGTGTGTGTGTGTGGGGGGGGGGGGGGTAATGTCTGAGACATTACCCAGGCATCTGCACATAGAAAGACGGTACCGTCTCCTTCATTCGTTCAAAAACTCACAAACATCTGGCTTATGTCTTTAGTGGGAAAGGTTACGCTCAGCATTTATTCCTGGGACAAATGACTGCAGAAGTCACATCGGCTCCTGCTCTGATTGGCAGTGATAGAAACATGACACCAGTGTGGACACTTTTGCTCTTTTCCTACACAATGCTATGGTGCCTCGGCTGGTAACTCAAACATTTTTCCACATTGGTGTGCACTGAGTTTAAAAGAGAGACTGAATAAGTAACAGAAGAAGTAACCACTGTGCAACTTTGTGTTTACCAACCACGTTTTCTGCATACTACTCAACTGGCAAAGTGAAGTCCATCGCTTATTTTTTTAGCAGGTTTTTCACATGACTATAAAACCTGCATTTACACCTACATATGGAGAAAGAGTACAAGTTATGTGCTTTCAATAACTTTGTTTTCAATAGGTTAAAGTGGATAATTATGATGCCTAAGAAATGCTCAAAACTTCTTCAGAAGAAACATCCTGTAGTTTCTAGTCAAGGCTCACAGGGATGCCTTCAACCCTTCACATCACAGCGCAGCCCTTTACGCCCAGGTCAAAATGAGAACTGGCAACTTGATTCTACATTAACAGGTTGTTTTTTTTTGACACATCTTTTTTTTTTTAATAACAAAAAATTTGGAAACCTTCACTAGAAAAACGTTCCTGTTTCTCGTGTGTCTTTTCTCTGTTTTGGTGCAGGAATGTTCAATATAATTTTGGTTTATCAGGGTCTTATTTCCATTTTTTGTATTAAGTTAGAGACATATACTGTATATCTAGACCAACACTCCGGATCTTCCCATAGTTTTGTGTTGCAACGAACGATTATTACCGACTGTATAGGCATGCTCATGTTTACTTTCAACTCTAAATAAAGTGGTCCAGATCATCTGGCTTTGCAGATCTCAGAAATTAAATTGAATGAGTGCAATCTTGACATAACGACTAGGGATTATGTCTTAACTATAACCACTTATCTGCTGTAACTTTTGCATACCAGCTCCTAAATAAAATGGTCTTTTCTTAGTCACATGCTGTTACAATTTTAAATATCTTCCTTTGAAACATTCCACTTAGAAGAAGACTATTTTCATCGCCCCTCATTTAATAATAAACAACCAGTTAATCGTTTTAAAGTCTGTCTAAAATAGGCTTATTGTAGAATCAATGTCAGCATAGCGAGACGTGTATGTTAGCCTGTTTTAAAGCTTCAGGTGAGCTACAACGTCCGCCAAGTGTGTGGCGCTAAGCTGCTTTTCACCCTTCTTCTCACCTCAGTCTCCACAAACGAAGCAGTTTGGGGAATGTGATTTTAACGCTCTTGCAGCAGTCAGAGTCAACAGGAGGTGTTGTGTCTCCAAACTGTGTTCATAAATCTGTGACATATCGACTGAGAGATTTATGCAGCTCAGAAAACCTTGGCGCTTCCAGTGGATTTTCCTCAGGTCCCTGCTCTGTCTAGTCATCTGTCACACACTCCAGCTCAAGGACGATGTGTGAAAACATTTGGGAGGAAAATAATTTTTTTTTCATGCGTGAGCAGGTGTTTGTGTGTTGTACAAGCATGTGTGTAAAGGCATCCATGGTAGCCCTTGTGTGTGACTGTGTGTAATATGTGTATTTAGTATGTTGCTGTGCATGGATATATATGACTTGTGCAGCTGTGTGTGTGTGTGTGTGTGAGAGAGAGAGAGAGATACCATGGCCTGAGGTCATATTTGCGTCAAGCGGCTGCATGAGCTCCGTGCCGGAGCATGATCCCCTACGCCTTTAATTAGACACATTAACATACACACACATACAGTACACACAGACAGAAACACACACACACACGCACACACTTTCACTCTCTCGCTTTATCATCACTGTCTCTCTCTCTCTCTCTCTCTCTCTGCCTCCCACAATAGGCCTGTTGCATGACCCGAGGCTATGCCGACCACACCACATTAAAACCTGGACTAATCAACCTCATACTCTCATGGACACTTACCCCCCCACCCACACACACACACACTTAAGCTCACCCGTACACTCAGACACACTCTCAGCTTGTTAATTCTCCAAACAGAACATGAACTCAGAGTCACGGCAGTTACAGTCTGATTAGATGTGGTGACTGTGGCGAAGGAGTAAATTAAACCTTGAATACGACCGCATAAACAACAGGACGGGCTCAATCTGGGAATAACGCATGATGCAGGGATGATTCAATACATCCCCTTAAGCTTCTTAACTGTACATCGTACAGAAGGCAAAAAAAAAATCAATGTGCCTGCCTGTGGTCAAATTGAACCAATCACCCGCTGAGTAAATGTATAATCATGGCGGTCAAAGTAACGCAGAGTAATGTCACCAGGCTCGTCCAAGTCATATTACACGGAGGCAAACAGAATGTTGTAGATTAAAGAAATGCTGAGATACCAAAGGCGCGCACTAGTGACGGGGGACACGGCGACATCGCTGCCCAAGTCCAACAGGTTGAGCGAGTGTTCAAACGATCAAACAGGTTGGTCACAACCTCTCGTTTAGCCATATTATCTAAATCAAGTGATTGGGAATTAGAAGAAAGCACACCTGAGATGTTGGTTGTAACAACAACAACATATGTACTTTAGGCCAAAGTTAAAGCAGGAGGTCAGCCTGCTTCAGATGAAACAATGGGATTGCTTTTGTTGACATATATAACTGAACATTCAGCCGGAAATCTTTGTTCTACATCATACCTCCTTTCTCTCTCCTTCCCCACTTTCCCCCAGAAAAGTTTGTTTACAACAAGTATTTCCTTGTTCCTTGCTGGATTCTCAGCAGCAGTTTAAAATCTTGAAACTATCCTCTCGAGAATAACAAGAGCATCAGTATAAAACCAGGTTGTAAGAAACACAAAATTTCCTTTTATGATCATTTTGCTGCATGTCTTGCAACTCTGGAACTTGGTGGGTCCTGGATTGACCTGTTACATGTTTTTGAAGGCTGACAACATTTATGCCCTCTAGCTACCCATAGATGATATGAGCCGTTTTGGCCAAACTACTGCATAAAAATACACGTTTTTCATTTTTATCAAAGTCTAAAACAGCATATTTAGAGCACGGGCCCCTTAAACCTAACTGGAAATCTTCCATGTGGTGTTCAAATTCGTTCAGGTTAAGTACTTTAATAGACAGCAAGTAGTATTGACACATTTTAATGTGTTCCAACCGTTTGCATATCTGATTTTAAATTAAAAGCCAGGACAGCTTAATGTCTTCAAGTGCAATGTGAGGATTTTACAGATCAGACACATTTCCTCATGTGCCTGCTGCTTTTCCAGTGACAGTCTGTAGCAAATCCATCTGTCCTGAAGTTCACCTTCATAAATTTAGAGACAAATGAAGAAACAATCAGCAGCCCGCAGAAACCTTTTTGAAATTAGCAGACGGACTTGCCTCGGTTCGTTGAAAATCAGAAGGTTTCCATCGGCTAGTTGCTTGAGGTGTGGACGTAGCAGTAGCCTCAGGGTGCATAGCCAGGGATCCTTGAGGCTGCCATAAGGAAGTATTGTGAGTAATAGAGGTATGCACTGGCCACTTACCTGCAACTAAATACACTGTGAGGCACACACACACACACTCACTGTATTGTGTTAGTATTTGATCTATAAATGCACATGGTAGACACTGACAGGCTCCTGATAAATCTGCATATCGACAGAACAATTATAACATAATACACAATAATATTGCACTTGTTTCTCCATGGCAAGCATTCACATTGTAGACATTTAAGAACACACAAACACCAACTATGTATTATCCATGTTGGACTGTTGGCTGTAAACAATACATTGAAGTGAACTGAAAATAAAGTACTCACTGTGTTAATTATCATAGGCAACAATGATAATAAGAAACACTATCAAACTTGTCCGGTTGGGAAAGTTCCCCGATATGTTAGTCCACATGTTTGAAGCCTTTTTCTCTCATACATGTGAAGTCAGTTATTCTTTTTAAAGAATAAAAATATGCACTTACACTCTGGCCAATATATATGCGAGTTTGATTTGTGTGCTGTCTATGTGGACCAAACTAAACTCATGTAATATTTGAACAACTTTGGCGTTACTATGTTGAACTACCAGTAACCACCTAATATGTAGTCTAAAAATAGCCACAGCTGCAGTGGCGGCTGGCCCATAGAGGGGCGAAGGGCGCCGCCCCTCCTGCTCTTCATTGAAATTAATTAATTTTTTCATTGATTTTATTTATTCATTATTTTCATCCTATGATTACAATTGTGTGGTCAATGAGTAACCTATAATGCATTTTCTGCAATATAAGAAACTAAAAGCAAATATTTACCTTATCTCTCATCTCTGTGTCTGCTGAGCGCAGACTCAAATCTGTTTAAGAAAAGATAACTAACGAACTTGTTAAACAACGTGGACCGCATCAGCGTGATGTTAGCTGCCATGACAACCAGTGAGAGAGGAAAAGACTACAATCGACCGTTAAACAAGAGGTTTGTAAAAACTTCATAGCTAACTGCCTGTTGTGATGCTGTGATACTATCCTGCTTTCATTTCCTCTTTTTCCAAATCAAAATAAGATCAATTCTGGTTAAATACATGAGCAAATGACCTAAAGCGCTTTTCTGAATAATATATTTATACATACAATATATGTATATGTCACAACGGTTGCTCTAAGACTGCAAGGGAAGCTCAGCTTCCCCTAAAATGTCACCAAAAAAAAGAAAAGTGGTGAAATATGTACATCTGTGTGTACATTTCATTGACTAATACGCACTAGACAACCTTCATCTTTTGTTTAGAATCAGCTGCTTATCACAGGAAATCGGCGCAACTTCCTTCTCATTCATCCCCACAGCGCCACAACGCTTTACAGAGTCAGACTCTCAGCTTCTACTGACTTCAATGGGGAAGCGAAGAGCGGGTTGTTCCACTGCAGCGAAACTAGACACTGATCGGATAAATGCTGGGCTTTGTCCTGACATCGGACGCTTAGCGTCTCTGGGGGTCTATGGGACAGTGGGCTGGCTGGGACGCTCGGCTTCTGCATGATGATTGGATGAGCTGTCTGAGGCAGAATCCTTTTTTGATTGACAGCTAAATGAGCGAATCAGCGATCTTGAAAAATAAACAGCCACACACAGACTTTACCGATCCCCAGCGACTTTGTCTTTGTTAAACGACTAGCGTTGTGTTTTGCGACTCTGTTCTGTCACTCTGCGGTTTCTTTCCCCAACGAGCAGCGGCAGCTGCAGAGCTTCTCCTCCGTCACTCACACTCATGCTTCACAGTATCCTGGCGCAGCAGCTCCAGCTGGGCCAAGGCCATTTCAGCAGCCTAGCTCTGCTGCCATTGAGAGGACACTGGTCCCTGGACAAGACGCCTAGTTGGTACGACAAGGTCACAGATCATTTTCTTGAAAAGGAGCGAAGGGTAGAATTTATATATAAATAAACAAACACATTTATAATATGGGCCGGAAAATTCAGTAAAATTATTTGAAAAATGTAATGAAAAAGTATGTTTAGTTATGTTCACTTCAGCAACAATGTGTCAATCCTTATCTTAAAACTATGTATTTTAGGTTATTGATAGGAAACTAAATAGAGACAATATGAACTGTGTCTGTGTACATTATATTAACACAAAATCCTCTTACTGTTTCTTGCCAGGACAACAAATAAATTTCACTAGACTGCACATCTGGCTATATTTATTTTCTGTGCAGATCATATTTCATGAATTTTAGAAGATAATATGTTTTTCCATCATTCTTGCCAGGCAAAGTAACTCTCACTTACATTTTACGACATGTTTTGGCCCCGTTGGACGTCATCATTGTGATGTAGCAGCATCCTTCGATCTCAACGGTGAAGTTGATCCATAAGATGTTCTAATAACTGATATGACTAATGACCACAACTATGTAAATAAGGCCCGACAAACAATAAGGATATTATCCTTTAAAAGGACTATTTAAAAGTCTTCATCCTTTAGGGATGCTTGTTTCTACAGAGTGTTAAATATGTGTTTATTAAAGTTAATTTTAGCAGGTAGGTCTCAAAGTGTAGTGTAATACAGTTATGAAGGATTTTAGTTGGTATTTGTCACTTTTGTGTGAAGTTGTACACTGACAGACATGTACAGTATTGTACACACACACAAACACACACACACACACACACACACACACCAGTATATGACGGAGCAGTAGGCAATCGGACATGAAGGGTAAAAGGAGGTCGATGGTTCATGCTCCGAGCACCTCTCACCTGGAAAACTAATGATTATTGACTTCCCTCTAGCAAGCGTTGGGGACGTTCGCCTCAGGCCCTCAACCCCCCCAAACCCACACATGCACAAACACACACACACACACACACACACACACACACACACACACACACAAGCTGCAGAGGTACAGTTGACACAAGACATATGCAGTCTTAGAGGCAGAAGGCATCGGCCATTTAGCATCGTTCCAACGGAAACCACGCACACACACACATTTAGCATTGACAGACAGAGGTTAGTGAGGAAAAAGGAGGTGGAGGGGGCGGGGTAAAAGAAGAAGTAAAGAGAGACTGGGGGGGGGGGGGGTTACTCCAGAAGCAGCAGCATTGCCTGGGGGGCTTCAGCCCTGCCACTCCCTGCCAGAGGAGAGAGGCTGTCACTATGTGTCTGTGTCACTCTGTGTGTGTGTGTGTGTGTGTGTGTGTGTGTGTGTGTGTGTGTGTGTGTGTGTGTGTGTGTGTGTGTGTGTGTGTGTGTGTGTGTGTGTGTGTGTCACTCCTGCTCTGTGTCAGCTGCTTAAAGCTGCCAGGCCACATTGTGTCCTCTCTCATTTTTCCCTCTCTCACTCACCCGGACCCTGTGATTTGATTGGTCAGTTTGTTGGTTTCCGGGGGAAACCAAGGTGTAAATAAGCCAGAAAAAGAGGGGAGGGTGGCATTGTTGTAGATAACTGTGTTTCAAAAGGAGCTTCTCACAATTTTTTCTGTTAATTTTTGTCAGTTTGTCCCAAGAATAACCAAAAGTGGCATTGGGAGATTTCTGATTTATAGTTCTCGAGGGGCATCAGAGGCTCTAGTTTAGTGTTTAATTTATTGAACTTAGTGTTGATCAACAGTGTTACCAATGAGTATAGAATAATAGAATAATAATGTATGTTATTTATTAATAGAGTAGTTTTTCAGTTCTTGTAAACCTTCGGGGTTGGAGTGTCTTAGCAATTATGCTTAAAGCAGTTGGACACATCTGGCAAACTGTAGCTCTGTCTAAGGTGAACTTAATCCACAAACAGTGGTGAAAAAACAATCATTTGTGGAGTTACCTTCTGTAACTCTTGGTAACAACTTCCTGAAGAGAAATGGTTCCCAGCAGAAATGATACCTCTTTTGATTGTCAAGAAACCACTCTTAAACCATAAAATGTTGTAGTCAATCTTTATTCTAAGCTAAGCTAAGATAAGCCAATTGCCTCCTGACTCTAGCTCCACACTCACCGGATAAACATACGAGTCGTATTGATCTTCTCTCTCTGCAAGAAAGTGAATAATTTCCTAAAATGTCAAACTATTTTCTTTAAAAATGCCAAATATTCTCTTGTTATAACTTCTCAAATTGTGAAGATTTGCTCTTTTTTTCTCTGTTTTATATCACTGCGAATTAAATCATTTGAATTATGGACTGTTGGTTTGACAAAATAATCAATAAGAGAGGAGTGATGTCAGGCTACATAATAGAGCTGCTTATTAGAATGATATGCTGTCGAGGAGACATCTGCTATCAGTCCAACTTTTGTGGGGACCAAACCAAACTCCTACTTTTACCCACCACAGAAGTATTGTGTAGCATTACAGCGTTGTCACAGTAGCACAAATAGAGAGTTGCAAACTGGCTCAGTGGCATCAGTTATACAGCGATATCTACGCTAATATTAGCTACATTAGCCTCCATAAACTGTCAGTCATATACCAAGTAGGATCGTAGCTGCAAAATCTTGAGCAATGGTTTTTTGTTGCTTATAAATGTACATTTTAATTTGTAAGAGCAATATTTTATTTCTGCTTTCAAAAGTGTCACTTAATAATTGATTAATTGGAAAAATATGAATTAGAATTAAAGATAATGACGTATCTTCTCAAAAGGATTCCCTGTTAGAAAAGTTCTGATGTACAGCAAGTTTTCCAATTCAGTAATAAACCAAGAGCGCAGAGATGGACCCATATGGCTCTGTGGGATGAAATCAAATCATAAACTGAGGCTCTGTGTAGACAGTGTATTTGTTTATTTGAAAATAATGTGTGGCATTGAACATAAGAGAGCCTCTGCTCAGTTAGGACAGCTCGAATTAAAAATATCACCAGAGTGACAGACACTGGCCTGTTTTTATTGTCAGTTGACAGATGTGAGGTTGCAGTTGTGTGTCTTCTGCCGTCTGTCTGGGATGTCTGGCTGGATTCAGCACGTCAGAGCGACGTGAGGAGGTTTCCCACGATTGACAGATGAGTTAAAGCCGAATCGGCCTTCGAAACCCAGCCGTGTCACCTCCGACACGTCGCTGTCAGCTTCCACCTGACAAGCTCTGGAAGTGAAATGTCTCTCTTGTTCAATTCAAAAGAAAGCATCACTTTCTTAAGCATTTTAAACTATGTTTGTGGTTGGGGTAATTAAGAACATTTATTGAAATGTATTATGATTATTAATATTTTGTTTTCAGCAGGAAGAATAATATATTTGATATCTAGTGTGATCAAAGCACAAAATTATTTTGTTGATTTTATGACACTCATGACAGAATTTCAAGAATTACTAGATCTTTACAGCATTTGACTTGGAATTAGACAAATATTTCTGACACATTATAAAAATAATATCATGATAATACACTTTATTTGTATAGCACCTTTTCATAACATAAGAGCTTTAGAAACTTTATCATCTGAGTGCCGCAGATAAATATGATAGTGTCATCAGCATGATATTGGAAATTCACTCCATGGTCACAAATAGTTTTTTCGAGTGGAAACTGATGCTAGTTTGAAACCTGGTCGCCGAGGCTAACAAAAAAATCATCCGTCATAAAGGTTGGTATTTAATCAACATAGCTGATTCTGATTCTGAGTGACCATGCAAATGTTGTCAAGTCTTTTACAATAATCGACTGCAGCAGCGCTCAGATCAACAAGTGCAAGAATGGAAACATTTATACAAGTGCTGTTGATGGTTGGAAATTTGACCTAAAATTGCTCAAAACAGTCAAGATTATGCTTACGCTGCAACTCCAAACAGCATAGCATTAATAACATTACTTATGTGGAAAACCCTAGAACCTTTTGAGACCTTGAAGTTTCCATAATTCAACCGTCTGAAAAAGGCCATTTTACATATTGAGGAGTTCAACTTTTGCTTCTTCAAGTACATTTTGCTGGTCATTCTTTAGTACTTTTGAACACAGGAGTTTGACTTTGAAGTATTTTTCCAGTTTGACACTGTTTTTACTTTAAGTAAATTATCTGTTTTTTATTTAACTATGCCTCACATGTGTAAACAAGATCTGTCACAGACTACTGATACTCTTTTTTTGAATTGCTGACCTTTGCTGCTGATGTCTAACCGTTAAATAATCCTAGTCACAGAACAAAAACCTTCTCTTCATTTCCTGCAGATCTTTTTAGCAATAATGATCTGGTTCTTGATTTTTTTTGCATTGACATTAACCTCATGTTACCTATAGACATTAGCCGTCTATCTGATCAGTAGCCAATGAGCAGATAGCGCAGAGAGGTGAGAATAAATGGACGTGTAGAAAGACGGGGCAGACTCTTAACTCTTTTAATTCTGCTGGAGGAAGCTGGTTAACCCTTAAGTGTTTCGCCCTGAGGATATCCATGAAAACTTAATCAGCCCCACCTGGGATGGGCACCTCCATAACAATGCTGCCTGTGTGTGTGTGTGTGTGTGTGTGTGTGTGTGTGGCTGATAGCCGTGGTCAGTGAGGTATGCAGGTCTATGTCTTATTGATGAGTGCCTGGCAGCAGATGGGTGGAGTCTGTGGTGGTGTGGCAGCACCACAGAAGAAGAAAAGAGCAAATGAGGAGATGAAGGCATCCTAAGGACCATATGCACCCGTTCAGATCGGTTAGCATGCCCAAAGGCATGAGAGCTTTCATCTGAATATGCCAACTTTGTACTGCATGCAAAACCACCATGGTAGCTGCAGGTCAGTGCGGCCTGTTGAGTGAGTGAGTGTGTGTGTGTGTGTGTGTGTGTGTGTGTGTGTGTGTGTGTGTGTGTGTGTGTGTGTGTGTGTGTGTGTCGGTGTGTGTCGGTGTGTGTGTGTGTGTGTGTGTGTATGTGTGTCCTTACAACAATGTGTGTCTGGATCGATACTTTCGGTGTCCGATGGTCTGCTGCTCATCAATAGCATTGATCACATCATATCTTATCTATTCCGTATGGTAATGCATTGAAGCTAATGAGACCGCACTCATCCCACCTGAGAGGTAATTTCTTTCTCTTGCTGAGAGGCACCAGAACATAACATTCATTTATTATTCAGAAATATATTATTCATCTATTCAATTAGTTACTGTTCTCCTCAGCCAACCTAAAGAATCAATGTGCGCAACGGATATGATATGCACAGTCCATCGTCCCCATCATGCACACACACACACACACACACACACACACACACACACACACACACACACACACACACACACACACACACACACACACACACACACACACACACACACACACACACAGGAGAGGTCAGTTAGGCTGTGAACAGAATTTGTAATGGAATCTGCAACCTAAAAAACACAGCCCAGGCCAGCAGCAGCAGCAGCAACAACACATACACGTACACTATCAAACACATCCAGAAAACATGCATAAGACATACACAGAGGAGCACATTTCAAGGACATGTGCAGGGTTCAAATGATTTTAGTGTTTTTCAGCAGATCTCCACACTGCTATAAATAAGATTCTGTTTTTTAATTTATGTTGTGATCGTGGCAAAATGCAAAGAAATAGCACACGTTAGCCCCAAAGTGGTGATATCAAGAGTGGCCTTCAAAAACTGTTATCTGTATAAAAAGCCTGTTGTCATTCACATAGATGTTCCCTGACAAAGACCTGGAAGGTTGAAACATTGCATCGTTAAAAACAGCCTCTCCTTTTCTTTTGTAGGACTGCTAACCTTAACCCATACAGCCACAACACATGGGGAACGGGACCCACAGGGCAGTTGGTTCTGCAGGTTTGGAAGCTGTGCTGCCTCACATTTCCCTCTGGTACATTAAGCTATGTATCTTAATCGTTTTTAAACAGTTACTCAGTTGTACGTAGTTTTAACCTGTCGTAGGGCAGCGTATTAGTGCTGAGCTATGCGGCCTCAGTTGGATATAATGGTTTGCATTTTGGCCGTTACTCTTGATTAACAAAGATTGTATACATAAAAATGCAAACTTTTAGAAATTCCAACTGGTTCCTTCAAGTAGAGTCAACTTCATGGCAGACTAGGTGATTTGCCATAGATGACATTCATTCACCTATCTATCTATGATGCATCTCAAGTCTTTGTTTAAGGAAATGACAAATATTATAACAGCAACAAGGTATCCAACATTGGACAGTTGTAGAGGTCATTGGTTATATCACAAGTGTTAGGTGAAAGAGTTTTAGTGTTTTGGGGCCATCTCCGTCTTTATAAGGCATACAAATATAATGCATATTTATTTAACTTCCCATAGCTCTATGGGTTATAATAACGTGTGGTCGAAAAAGAAAACCTTTACCCAATTAAACTAAACTTCACAACTCGCTTCACTTTGAAAACTCCTCCCACTCCTCCCACGGCTTTTTTAACCGACAATTTTAAAGCGAAAACTGACACTCTTGACACTGACCTGTGTGTCAGCATGTAACCGATGTCAGCCTCCACATCCCTTCGGGGATAAAGTCTTGACATAACAGAGTCATTTCCAGTAGGAATTTGCCAGAGGTTATTTCCCCATTTGTTGTATTCGTCAAAAGAAAAACACTCACCCATTTAATATTGTGCATCGCTCAGAGCCAGCCATCATCAGACTACAGATTGCTGAAGAGATGAAGAAAGAGAGTGACAGACTGGAAGAGAGATAGAAAGAGAATAAAGAGAGGGTGTGCATGTGTGTGTGGTGGTGAAGTTAGCTTCACATAGAGACATTGGGCCATTTTTTGTCCCTCCTCGGAGGGGATCATTATCTTTTGCATATTCATATATGCAAACACGACATGAATAATTTCCCTCTCCACCTTCCTCTCCCTCTCTCAAAAGGTTAGCTCATTAATTACAGCCCAACAATTAGCAGAAAATATTTTTTAAATAAATTATTTGGTGTTTCTTTGGTGCTGGCGTTCGTGAATAACTTACAGCTGGGTCAGAGCCCAGGACAGATGTTGAGGGTATGTGTTGCAAATGGCGTGCCCATAATGCAGTATATGTTCGTCTGTTGCAAATGTGTAAATGTTATATATTATATGTATGTGGGGTTATTTCAAAATAAAAGCATATCAGCGCACCATCAAGGCAAAACCACACAAGCTCACACAAATACAAGCAAATCAGTGTCAAGACGAAAACATAGACCTCTCTCTCTCTCTCTCTCTCTCTCTCTCTCTCTCTCTCTCTCTCTCTCTCTCTCTCTCTCTCTCTCTCTCTCTCTCTCTCTCTCTCTCTCGCTTGCACACACACACACACACACACACACACACACACACACACACACACACACACACACACACACACACACACACACACACACACACACACTCACACATACAGGCAGTGGTCTGAGTGTTGGTTGTTGCCTATGGGCCTGTGGTCTTTGAACTGCCTCTCAGACTCCAGTCAGTCCAAATTCACTATGAGAGATCCAGCTCTCTGCCTGCCTGAACTACTGCAACTCAGACACACACAGAACAAAACACATGCACATACATAACCCACGGACAGACAGGCAAACACATCCACTGATGCACACAAACACACACTCACACACACACACACACACAAGCACATACCCGCGCACACAAAAACGCAGCACCTTCCTGCAGAAGTTCTGGGGAGGTGGGTTTTGGTTTCTGCAAAATCTATACTGTCGTTTTTTGAAAAAACAAAACAATATGTTACTGGATTACAAGTATTAATCTGATAAGATTTGGGCCACCCAGTCTGCTATCATCCCTGTATGTGTTTTTTTCGACCCATCCACCGCTGCAACCCTGCACAGTACAAAATCAACAGTAAAAAAAACAGGTGGATTACATACAAATCCCGGTGCATTATTTTCTGTATAGGTATATGTACGGCCAGAGAGTGAGGACATCAGGGTGTCGTTTTTTTCTATGTAATTTTTTGGACGTGCAATTTCAGTCCACTGAAGGGGTTGTTTTGTAACTCCACGTGACATCTTTTTCCAACATTTATCTATCGACCAATGTTGATGTCTGTGGGACCTCCGTGTAGTCCAAATGTGGACAATTCTCTAGGCCGCTTATGGCCTCCATTCAGCACCTACGGCCCATCCGACCACCACCTCAAACATACAGCATTCAGACAAGGCAAGGTGGGTGAAGTATCTTGACCAAGGACACAACAATCCTGACACAAGGCAGGGCAGGGATCGAACCGCTGACCCGCCGAACGCTGGCCATAAATGCTAAAAAATACATACATGCAAAAATGAATAACATGATTATTTAAAACAAACCAGTGTAAGAAAGACGTAAAATAACAAAAAAACACATTACCTGCACCTGTCATAGGTCGAAATTACGTCAAAAAAATGTACCCAGTTCAAAGGTCAAATGGTGAACATCATTATAACGTCCAAGTTGGGTCATGGTTGGACGCCCAAATAGATGTCCAGAATTGGTCATGGCCCGACGGACAAAATATAGACATGATCTGCTCTTCTGTCCGACGTCCAATGTTTAGTGGCTGATGGCGAGATATTTCTGTTTGATGCTTGCTAAACCTAATCTAACTTAGAAAATGTTTATTAAATACCTAATAGAGACGTTTTCTTTAAACTAAACTGAATGAAATGTTTTTGAATAAACAAACTGATCAAAATTTCCACCTCTAACAAGAGAGGACACACATTTTCCTTTTCCACATTACGCAGTAGGCCTTTAGTGTTACTTGCAGACAACATGTAGACACAGCAAGCTATTATTTTCCCACACTGAGTCAACAGGTGCTTATAAGGTGATAAAAGCTGCAGTTTTGCTCAGCATTTAATGCAAAGTGAACAATGCAACATGATAGTAATAGTGTCCTTTGGTCAACATACCAAAGGCTGTAATAATTTTCCTGTCACTGTGGCGTACGGCAGATAATTTACCTTCTCTCGCGTGAAGGCCTGGCATCTCCTCACTTTGATCCAGACTCTTTCCTCACGCTGTGAAATGAGAGGTGATGTGACTGTGCTGCCGTACGCCAGCGTGTGTAGTTCGTCTCTCAGCTTTAAAGTGAAGTGTGTTTCAGTGCTGAGCAACCTGTCCTGTTCACTTTCTCCTGAAGACTAATTTACCCACGCTGCCTCTCATGTCGGCGTCACTCTTACACCGCAGCAAAGGAGTTGTTGACTTCTACAGAAGCAGGGAGGTGTGCATATGTACGCTCATCTCTATGTGTGTGTATGTGTGTGTTTGAGAGAGAAATAGAGACAGGGATGACGTGTGGGTGTTTGAAGAGTGAAAGGAAACATTCTCCAGCTCTCTCCTCCCATTAAACATATTTGTACATTTCATCGCCAATAAAAACAGCAAATCAATCTCATCCAGCGCTCTTCAGAGGGCCCTTTGAAGTCTTCTTAGTAAATGACCTCCCACTTTCCCCCATCAACTGCACCCCCCCCCCTGCACCTCCCCGTAAAAAAAAGACTAGTGCAATATTTATCTCACTTCACAAAATTTTAAAGTTTTTTTTTCTCCTTTTTTTTTAGGAAAATCCTTGAAATTTTCATCAAAAGCATTCTAATCAGGCACTCCTCAGGTCAGCTAATGAGTTGGCAGGAGCGGGGCCCTCGCCGGGCGTTTCTCTTCAAAGGGCTAGCTCATTAGCGTTAGCAGCTCTGATTATGATACTTTCACATGCTCCCCTCACACCCTCACACACTCATGCAAATACACACTTGCTCGCTCATTGACGCCGGCTCTCTTGCTATTGCGCACGCACGCACGCACGCACGCACGCACGCACGCACGCACGCACGCACGCACACACACACACACACACACACACACACACACACACACACACACACACACACACAGAGAGCTGTCATTAGCCCAGTTAGCATCATTGGCATCATTAGCAGCCAAGGTCAGTGTTTGAAGCCAGAGATAGATGAGAGTCCTCCATCTTCCTTCAACCAGCCTTTCAAAATGTCTCCTAAAGTTACAATGCTAACATTTGGCCAAGAGAAAAGAAAGAGAAGAGAGAAAAGGGCGATTTAAAATAAACAATGTAGCCAGGACGAGAGGAGACAAGTGTATGCCAAAAAATCTAGTTAGCCTTTCTGCCCTTAATCTTTTCTAGTTTAAAAAAAAAAAAAAAACGTTTCACACCATCTTTCTTTGCCGGCAAAGAGAGAAGAGAGTTCACGTGTGATTTTCCACAACTCCACTGAGAATTAATTAAAAAAGATGTCACCCTCTTCCTGGATTATTCCGCCTCCCATCTACCTCTTGATAGCATCAGGTCTCGGCCTATGTGGTGACTGTTTTGGGGGAGTTTTTCATATTCGCTGACATTCACTGAACCGCCATGGTGAGAGCATAATGAGTGTGAATTATTAAATAATATTACTCATGTATAACAGGTCGGAGTCACATTTGAGACAGTAGATTCCATTTCCATTAATTATTGTCAAATGTTTTTAGCATATTTTTTTCTAATAAAATAATTTGTGTCCACTTGTACCTTGTGGTGTTGCACGTTAGCATGAAGTCGTGTCTGCTTGTGATCCTTCATCAGTGGTTTATGGCCTTAGTGTGTGAAGTTGTGAGCAGTTCAACCAAATAGTGATTTTCCCTCTCAAATTATTTCATTTAAGTATTTTCAAGAGGTCCAAAAAATGTGAAAGTGTCCATAATTTGACATTTTAAAAAAGCAAAGCTCATAAAGAAATAAACTTAAATAATTTTTGTATCAGAAATATCTACGGTTTTGTTGTTACAGTACGGGTTTAAAGCCTGGTGCACCGGATGTCAGGCATTCTCCTCCACTTCTGCAGTCTCTGCTGTCGGTGTTAGTGCCACCCAAGATGATTGTGTTTGGTTTAAAGAAATATGAAAAAGCCAGTGTTTTTTTCCCTAGAACGTTAACTCGTGCAGCTAGACCGTACCTCAGCGCCGTGGAGACTATTTTGTGACTCCTCCGTCTTGATAAAATGACTTACCAGACATTCATGATGGCAGAGGCTAACAGCCCCATCAACTAATTTAATCATTTTAACCACATTCACACACATATTCACAGCACAGGGAGCAATTTGGGGTTCAGTGTCTTGCTCAAGGACACGTCGACATGCAGGCCGGCTCTACCTCTGAGCCACAGTCGCCCCTAGTGATGTCAAGACCCCCAGGTTGGGAACCACTGGTTGTAAAGTATGAACTGCAACAACCTTTAAAGCATCTTGTATTTTTTTAATTTGCTCGTTCTTCCACCTTAACTGAGCATTAAGTGATATTCCATTGCAGTCTTTTTAATTTCTTGCATCTCCTCTTAAGTTTTTATGCACAAATTGATGATATCTAGTAAAATACCAAATCAACCAGTAATTATTGAT
Source organism: Echiichthys vipera (assembly GCF_963691815.1). Classification (NCBI taxonomy): domain Eukaryota; kingdom Metazoa; phylum Chordata; class Actinopteri; order Perciformes; family Trachinidae; genus Echiichthys; species Echiichthys vipera. The sequence continues at coordinate 15,267,656 of NC_139844.1, read as the reverse complement.
ACCCTTATAGTGTGTGACTGTTTATGTCTGCCTGGTGTTTATTAATGGTAAAGTCAACTTTATTTCAAAAGCCCAATATCACAAATCAAAAATTTGCCTCAGGGGGCTTTACAATCTGTGCAGCATACAACTGTCTTTTATCGACCCTCGCTTCAGAAAAGGAAACATTCCCCTAAACAAACTCCTTTAACAGGAAGAAAAACTGTAAGAAACCTGAGGATGAGGAGGGATATATATATATATACGTGCAGAATCATCATTCATCTTCAACTGCTTCTCCTGTCGGGGTCGCGGGGGGGCTGAAGCCGATCCCAGCTGACATTGGGTGTGCGGCGAGGTACACCCTGGATAGGACGCCAGTCTATCGCAGGCCACATAGAGACAAACAGAGACAGACAAACATTTAAACTCACATTCATACCTACGGGCAATTAGGAGTCATCAATTGACCCAGCAGTCTTTGGACTGTGGGAGGAAGCCGGAGAACCCGAAGAAAACCAACGCAGACACGGGGAGAACATGCAAACTCCATGTGCAGAATAGACCAACATAATAAAAATACAATATAGACAATCCATATGACAGATTTACATGTAAAATGTGAACATGTATGAACAAAAATGGATGTCCAGGTGTCACCAAACACCATAATAATAATAATAATTATTATTATTATTATTTTTATAATAATAATAATTATTATTATTGTTATTAAAATAATGTAATAACGTTCTCCTGTTGTCCTCTCTCTTACTATCAGTGACACTTTTTACTTACTTACAAAGAGGGCGCCAGAACTACAGGTCACACGGTGATGTGGTTAGTGATTGGCCCAGAGGGGAGTTACATCCTTTAATGGGGACATGTGTTCTCACACCTTTTTGTTTATTACACAATCAAAAATGAAAGATTGAAAGTTATTTTCTGCTACAGACTAATACTTTATTATGACGAAACAGAGCGTTTGAGGTGTTGTTAGTCACTGCAGCAGCTGTGGGGAAAAAAGCATGCGTGTTTCAGGGATATGATGGACATGGCTTTTGTTTAAAGAACCCAGTTTTAAACCCAAATTACCGTGTCTTCCTCTCCACCAGCTTCCCTCTAGTTATCCGTCCATTCCCCTCCTCCCCTCTCACTTTGCTCTGTGTGGTCAGTGTGTGACAGAGGCCCCGGGCTGACTAATGGCTGTGGGCGAGATGTCTGGGAGATGGATCTGCCCCTCTAATTCACTGGTGGTGGACACACTGGATTTAACCCAGACTGACTGTGAATGTGTGTTTGAAACAGTGTGTGTAAATGTGTCTGAAAGAGAGCGAGAGAGAGAGAGAGAATTAACTTCTGTGTGCATGCATGCATTCATGTGTGTGTGTGTGTGTGTATGTGTGTGTGTGTGTTTGTGTGTGTGTGTGTGTGTGTGTGTGTGTGTGTGTGTGTGTATGTGTGTGTGTGTGTTTGTATGTGTGTGTGTGTGTGTGTGTGTGTGTGTGTGTGTGTGTGTGTGTGTGTGTGTGTGACCCAGAGAAAGCCTATTGAAAAGCCTCCTCTCCAGTCTATCAGATTAGCTCCATTAGTGGATTAGCCGGATTAGCGGGTTAATTGCACTCTGCTGCTGCGTTGGTGCACAGAGGCTAATGACAGGCTAACGCTAGTTAATCACACACGCAGCCGCGTTAGCCAGCTACCGCCACGTCTGGCAACATGGCACACACATCGGGGAAACCAGCGTACACCAGCTTCCCATGAGGATTAGGAACAAGACATGTTTGGACCCCACATCTTTGCCAGCTTGGAGTTCATAACTAATAGCATACACTCATCCTTTTTTTGGGGCAAGGTTATCTATTTTTTATATACTGCTTTTGTCTTTTCTCTTTGTTAGAAGCATTTAAAATTGAATTTAGATTGTATTTGCATCTTTGGATGTATGAGGAGTTCCGTCCAGTAAAAACTGGAGCAGAAACGGGCTCATGTGGAAGTGGGTGTTTACATGTTACAGGTTTAACTCCAGGGACAAGCTGGAAAATGATTTCACAGGGACATGAAGAAGAAAAGCTTCTTCCTACCTCTTTCAACTAGAGTATGTTGTTAGCCTTTTGCACGGGGGCTGTACAGTGAATACACATACACTGACCTGCTGAAAAATATTTCCCAGACATCATAATTTTTGGGATTAACTTCATTAAAAACCTCCTTCACGGCTCAACACTCCTTTATCATTTTCAGGAGCATATGCTGCATCATGCTATCGTTATGAAGCAAAAATTGTTTGACTTCATTTTCTTTGCAAGGTGAACACTATGCCTTTATCCTGCCTCAAACGACCCCCTGCTTACTGTTTATTTTGTTATGGACAGCTAATAAGGAGATAAATATGAATGTGGGCATACTTCTGCAGTGTTTGAAACAGCATGCGGCTTCGGATAAAAAGTGAAACAAATACATATTAATATTTACAACATGAGGTACATGCGGTGTTGATGAAAGTCTGAAGTTGTCGAGGTGGCGAGGTTCAACTCTGATATGATGCAGTTTGTTTGGTTATATATTCATTCACTGAATATTGAATTCATTCTTCATTCTGATCAGGTTTTACACTACGTTATTTAAAAAAGTCAAAGTTAACTTTTGGTTCCACACAGGGGACACACACACCAGTCTAGTGGGGGAATGTCCTGTGTCTGTTTGACCCATCCTAACCTTCCTTGTAATGCTAAGTCATCTCACATCGCTGCCATTGAGCAGTTGCTGATCCAGGTCAGCTTACCAACAGACGATCTTGGCCTACTGAGCCAATGGGGAGGCAGATTAGGGCCATACCACCTCATCTATCATCTATGGTGATATCAGTAATGCCCATTCAATCTGCAGATAACAGATTGACATACCATGGCATTCATGGCCTTTACTAATTTGCAAAGCCAGCCCCTAGATCAGCGTTTATACCGATCTTGAAACCCATCGTCTATCTGTCTGACAACAATTTGGCCTCTTGGGGGCAACAGCAAATATTTCTGACATTGCCAGCAGTGCAGCAGTCATTGTTTGGGGTTCGATTGGCAACTAGAAATGCAAGAAAGGAGTTAGGGTTGAGAGTTAATGTTTCTATAAACAGATATCTGCATATACATGTAGATAAATAAGATTAATAAAGAATGCAACCAAAGCCGGCTCAGACATGATTGGCAAATACTTCTTGGACTACAAACGGAAACCCGACTGCTTCCACTACCCATCTTGTCCGGCTGCCTACAGATTCTGTATTAATATGCAGAATGTGTTTATAAAGATGACCTTTATACAAATATACAAAATGTTAACCCAAAAAAATACATGATTTAAATACCTTTACACAATTGTTTGATTCCCAATTCTTCTAAAATTGTATGGCAAACAATGTTTAAACAACATGTGGTCTTCTTCAGGTGCAGCTGAAAAATTGTCCATGCCGAATTTGCTTTTACAAAAAGAATGTGCATAAAAAGGATGAAAACAAATCAAATATCTGCACACAGTCTTGCCTAATCCAACAATATGAGTCTCAAATCAAATATCACAAACTACACGTTAGTATCATCTTAATTCATGTTGAAATTGTAGTAGAATGATCCACATGTGAAATGCAGTCCAACCCTGAACCCTCCCTGGATCAACACCAGGGGCAGATGTGTAAACAAAACCAGAATCAACCCCAATCACCGCCGCCGCAGAAATGAAAAGAAAGAGATGATCGTTCAAAGCGGCTGTACGTGATATGTTGCCAGTAGGAAGTGGTGTTGGGAGCTGAGTGAGTGCGGTGTTATTGATGCAGCAGCCAATGAGGTCTGACACATGGCTTCAGGACAGGAAACGCCAGGGGTTATGGGTAAAATGGGTGTTAGCGAGAGTGTGCAGAAAACCAGAAGCACACCCACACCTATGCACATCGCTCGCACGCAAAGACATAAGAAGCAGGAATGTGAGTGAGCATGGAAACACACACACACACACACACACACATACACACACACACACACACACACACACACACACACACACACACACACACACACACACACACACACACACACACACACTTTCCATATATTCTGTGGGCACCTCAGCCTCATTAAGGGAAAGTGAAGGCCTCCCTGCTCATCTTTTAAAGATAAAACAAAGTGCTGTGATGTCATACCTCATCAGCCTTCACCAAGGAGACGAGAAGCACTTTAGCAGAAAGAGCAGAGTGTGTGATCGCCTGAACGCACAGACCTCCCTCTGACACTCTCTCTCTTGCTTTCTTTCTCACACACACACACACACTCACAATCGTGGCAGCAGTGGATGGTGGATGAGGGATGCATGTTGGTTTGGGGCTAAACATGATATCTCCTTTCCCCAGGGCCAGCCAATCAGAACAGCCTGCCAGGGAAAAACAGCAAAAGCACTCAAGATCGTCCAGCAGAAAACTCACACACACACACACACACACACACACACACACACACACACACACACACACACACACACACACACACACACACTCACAACAACAACAACAAGCACATAAACCTTCAAAACACACACTCCTGTACTCCTGTGTGCACCAAAATTCCCTCCAAGCCAAACATCCGTGCAGACAAAGAAATGCTTCGGCAGACACACACCTGAAGTGACGGCTGAATGTTTTTTTTACGGCTTCATAAAGCCTTCATCATCGGCATTATTCATCTTTAGCCAAAATATCAGCAGCTAGATGCTATCAGCAGTACAAGCAGATACAAAGCTGAGCCAAGCCCAGCCTCGTTGTGGATGTTCTTAGAGTTGCACCAGTGCCTGCAGGGGGTGGGACCTTAGGGTGGGAGCTAGGGGGTATGGGGCACAGGAAGTAAGTACCTGGGAGGCAGCAGTCAGGGGAAGTGCCTAGAGGTCCGGAGCCCAGGGAAGACGGAGTCACCGCTATCGGCTCCGTTAAGAGGGGAAGGATTGGGGCTAAGTGTTTCCAGGGGAAGTGTAATAGTAGAGCAAATGTTGTTAAGAGGGTGAAACCATGCTAAATTGGCTTATAGAAGAAAATATGACAGTGAGTGTTAAGTGGTGGCAGTGTAAGAATTTCACTTTTTCTCACAAGGCATTTGTTGTCCCTGTGATCTGATTCTTTTTCCTTTTTGTTGCCAGGTTAATTTAACTAACATAACTGTGGTGAACATTGGCCAATTAATTATTATGTATCTTATATATATATATAAATAAACATGTCAAAGCCTATTTTTGTATATTCTTGCGTGAAATAAATACTTGACAAATGCACGTTTTTTTCTTTTACATCAGTGTAAAATGGACATAACCATTTCAAGTGAAATAGAGGGGAAAAGTTTAAAATGTTTACATGCATGCACGTGAAAGGTGTGACGTAAAAACCAAAAGACAATCTTCAAATAATATTCCCTCAAAATATTTCATGTCAGATTTCAGTTAGTAGATGCTTGTTATTTTCAATCGAGAAGGTGTAATTGTGCATTTGATATATGATTTCATCACTATATGATTCCATTGAAAGACGATAAATCATATTGAGTTATTGCCCGTCCCTAATACACCATGATATATATATATACAGCTTAACGCTCAAAGATAATTGCTATTACTTCACACCATACTTACTTGTTTTAGTATCTGAAGAAACGGCCTGGTCCACAACTTCAGAGTCATTTACAGGTATGGTGGCCTTTGAGTGACAGGGGTCAATCAAAAATGAAATAAAAATAATATATAGTTTGAATACGAGTTCAGGGTGTAGTTCAAGGGCAGATCTATCACAAGGAAAATGTTCCACTTCAAACTGTTTGAAATTCATACAGGATGCATCTGATATTATTATATTATATTCAGCATCAATAAATGTTGAGCAATTATCTCTATTTATTGTTTTATCGATAAAATGTCAACACATCATGAACAAAATCACAACAAAAGTTCACAGAGCATGCTTGTTTTGTCGGACCAATTTACACTGACTAAAACAGATTTTTAATAAACTAAATTGATACAGGACTAAAATTAATGTATTATTATCAATATTGTTAATTTATTTTCAGTTAATCAACTAATCAGTCATCATTTTAGCGCCCCTATTAAGAACTGGAGTTAGTGAGCCTCATAGAAAATAGCATGACCATTAGAGCTGGGTGTAGGTTAAATATGTACAGCACGACTCCTTACACTAATATTATTAGTAGCATGATTAGTAGCATGAAAAGTAGAATAAGAACTCACTTAAATTTAACCATCTGCAAAAAAATCATAGAGTAATTCTTTCATAATCTAGATAATTAAGTCAATTGACTAATTCATTTTCAGAAAGACAAAATTTGAAGTATTTGTACTGGAGTATTTTAAAATCTTTGTACTGAGATGCCATAACAATTCAGAGAAAAATAAACTACTTTCCTGGACTTTTCTCTCCGCTGCCTTAATCTGGTGACTGTAGTTACCGTCTATGTTTGGTGGACTAATAAAATAAACTTCACTGATCCCACACAGTTCAAGAGTTTAGAAAAGCAAAGGAAGAAAAGTGAGTGAGTGTTAAAAACAATAGAAATACAAATAAAATAGAAGCGCTGCACATACACAGAGGTGAATTAGTGTAGAAAAAAGGCACAGAAATATACAAAAATACACTCAAATCACAGACAGGAGGTCAGAGAACAAATCAATGATCATCTTACATAATAAAATATCACGTATTAAGATTTAAACTAGCTCAACCTATAATGCAATGTTAAAATGCTGTTTGCTCATTTATGCATCTGTAATATAATCCAATAATAAGAAACACTAATTTAACTTTTGATGACAATACTTTTGAATTTTTCTTTCACTTTATTCTTATTTTTTACACTGTGATATTGTTCATTTTATGTGAGCAAGACTCTGAATACTTCTGTATACTACTTCCACCAGCTTTTGTGAATGTTGGTATACCAATTATTCTCATACACCAATATGGTGTATGTACCAACATTAACGTCACAGCAGCAAAAATGGCAAATAAGAGCATATAAAGTCTGACAAGTCACTCAAAAACCTGCAGCTTTGCTCTCAGATGCGTGTGACTCAGAGACATCCTCGTCGCCTGCCACACACACCATGAGGGAAGACTAGTTATGCAATGTAAACCCAAACTGCTTGCTGGGAAAAATTATCAAATTGTAGCTACATCAGTCAAGGGTAAGTGCAGTGGATGTGTGAATCTATGTATCTGAGTAAAATCATCAAACCACAGCTCAGGTGTAGCTCACAGACAGAGGATTTAAGAGAGGAGAATCCCGGGTTTGTTTGAGGAGTCGACTCCATCATTCTTTGGTTTGCCTGTGGGTCTCACTCGGTTGTTGACCCCTTATAGAACCTGACAAGACTTTTCTCTCACTTTCTATTACATCATGTTGGCACACAAAGATGCTAACAAGTAAATACATAAGGTGCAGAGCAATGGAAGAAAAGAAATGCTGGATAGATTTTCAAGCTTTTTTTAGAATCTTCTTTTTGTGACAATTACCTATAATTAGTCCCCACATCAAAAATAGAATGAATAAAACAGCAGTGATGCTGGAGAGCAGGGACGGGAAGGTGGGGTAGGGGTATTTGGCATTGGCAGGGTCATTATAGGGTGTACAGTGTGCAAGAAGGGGGCATCGGGGCAAGGAGGAGGGACGGTGGGGGTGACAGTTGAAGGGATTTGCGGGGGGTGATGGCTGGGTGTGATGGGGGGGTGCAGCTTCGAGGCTGGTGTGTGGTGGGGGTGAGGGTTGGTGGGGGAGTGGGGGTATCAGTGGGGAATGGTGTCAGCTGCAGAGGCAGCAGGGAAAGCCGACATCTTAATAAAACAGCCTCGGGCTAAATCCCATTAAAGGCCTCAGAGCCTGTTACCACTGCTGGCCAGGTAGCGCGCACACACACGTAACACATACACACACATCATATATTTGGGCCTGCGTGTACACACACACACACACACACACGAATATATTATATATGGATCCATGTGTCCGTCTCTCTGTCTGTTCCTGTCTGTCCATGTGTGGGGGTCTTTCTTTGTGCTTGTTTTTTGTATGTGTGCATGTGTGGTTTCACCATCTGACCCTCGCGCAATTATACCCTCCATATCACACAGCACTGCACACGGAAAAACCACCAAACACACCAACTCTCGCCTATTGTTGTCGAAGGCTCACCGGCTCGTTCCCGATTCATCAGCTTCGACTCAACGCGTCATTCCTACTCCATATTTGCTTCCGAACCTCCTTCTCTGATTAGAAGGAGCAAGGAAGAGGTGAAACTGCCAGTGTTTTTCAAGAAAAATGAGGAATTCAAATCTTGTGTCGTCCCTGAACTCACCACCAGAAGACACGTTGTTGTTGTCGCTGCAGCCGAGGTTTCTAGGCCTTATTGTTGGCAAATGTTGTATGTGAGAGGATTAAAAAGACCAGAAATGATTGAGATGCGCTGTATGTGTAGCTCAAGGCCTTAGTAGTGCAGGATTGACTCAAGCTTTTATCTTAACATGTATTTAGTCTATTTATATCTGCTGTAAAAAGAAATTTCAAAGGTTCAGGCGGCATGACATGAATCCTGGTTAAAATCAGATTTGCTACTGTTGTATTGCAAAGAGCTCAGTTGTTTAGTGCTCAACATGTCAGAGGTATAAAGGGACAACCTTTGTTATTCCTTCAAGATGAAACTCTGTTGATGGAGAGGCTGATGAGCATCCAGGAGTCAACTTTTAGGGCACACTCTTCCTTTCTTCCTCATTCATCCCTGTTTCAAACGGGCCGAGGGGTGTATACCATTGACTGTATATCAGGGGTGCCTCTCACCCTTCTGCACTCTGTTCTCCAGCGCCCCTTGGTGGTTGCAGATCAGACCTGTCTGTCTGTCTTCATGGGGCAAGTGGGACACAGAGGCAACTTTCAAAACAAAAGTCTGTTAAAGTTAGAGATATCTTTCAAAGCCTCATGATTTCATGAATACGGTCAGTTTTTGTTTTTTTAATTATGGGGAATCCCATCCGTTGATGTTTATTTATATTACTTAGGCCATAAATACAGACACAACTCCATTTAGCCAAAATAGTAAGAAAAATCTGTTTGATATAAAGGGGGACTTGCTATTTGTGCAGGTAATGTGAGAGTCGAATGCTTCCTAACCTAGGGGTCAGGATATGCCAACGGGTCACAAAATATATGTGAAGGTCCACAGGATGGTTAACATACTTCTGCAATGAAAAACATAGACATTTTTGTCATCTCTGTACAGTTTCACCTCTAGTCATTTAAATGGAACCATCCAAGAAGGAAAAAAAGGACTTTGGTTGGAGATGCCCAGAATTCAAAGACAACGGTCACTTTAAAAGGGTCACAAGCTGGAAAAAAGTTTTGAATCACAGCTCTAACTCCACATAGCTGCATGCAGGTACCTTCTGCTGCACTACTGGGTATAATGCAGACAATGTGGAAGTCATGTTTTTGAAAAGCGAAAAAAAGAAACGGCAGAGAAAAAATCCGGTGCAGATGAGCTCTGGAGGAGATTTGTCAACGATGGCAATTCCTCCCTGGAGCA